>NC_143385.1:18957907-19263291 GCF_980474605.1 Leiobunum rupestre | reverse complement strand
TTAAGGACGGTGGAAGTAGAACCACAAATAATTGTGATACTACACACTCCACTATCAAAAATGCTAAAAAGACCATCAAAAATAGTCAATCATCAAGCAATAATTATTGAAAAATTATATCCCTCCAGCTGAAAAGCGAGAGACCGTCCCAAAACGGAAATATGATTTCTCTAAAGCTCAGTGATGTTTCAGAAGTCTCCAAAGAAGGGGTAAAAATAATCATAACAGCTCCTCAACAAAACAAAACTGTGAATTAATAAAATAAAACTGATTTAACAAAACAAATTTAATTAATTCCTGTTCAACAATTCCTGTTTATTTTAATTCAAATAGTGCCATATCGAAATATATGGTATGTGATAAATTGTATAATTTTTCCCAAATTTATCTGCATTAGAATCCCGAATGTACAACATGGTGTCCCAGTATTCCTTTTTAACTATCATGGCAACCCTTGTTTTTCTCGCATACTATATAATGCACAAGTAATGGCCCTTCAATTTCACTCGAGAATAATCCGTTTCGGGCGTCCTTTCATCGCCTATCCGGCAATGTTTATCCCTTGCCAAAAATATTTCTGAACATTATAAATTGCAATATTTGTAAAATATTGGAAAAACAAGAGTGAAACAATACAACCTGACAACGTTCGCTGTATACGCAATAACTTTCGCAAAAGGTTCAAGCAATTTATTACCAACTCGATACAGGTTAGAACTTAATTATTGGTTTAATCAAAGAAAATTAAGTATTTTAAGGTATATTTAATACACAGGAGTTTACTTTAATATTGGTTTGAAACTCATTAAATCTGTGTTATTCACAATACATTTGTGTAATATACAATACATTTCTGTTATACGTATTACACGATAATAAGATATATGATAAAAGGTGATATTTCCGTAATGCATTTGGTATTATTTGGTCATTATGGTCATACAAACCAAAGTGTACACCGGAATTAGCAAGTGGTTACACCATCGTATGTTACTTCCGGCTGTTTTTCCTGTTTTCCCAATTTATATTACACCCCTCGCGTCACTCATTCCGAACGTCTTCAGAATTTCTTCCGCGTATTTGGATTAACTTAAGGAAGTAGAACCTTTTTCTTCTTGTTGAATACTTATGGAAATAATTTGGTTCGTTTTCCCTCAAATCCCACGATGCATAGTCTTTCTTCACCTCTTTAACTTCGTGGTTTTTTACAATTAGAACAGTATACATTTAAGTTGAAACACCTTACGCTACTTGATTGAATTAAAAATAAAAAACCTCGAATTTAATGCGTAAGTAAAAATTAGTTATTAATTTAAAATAAATAACTAATTTTTACTAACGCATTAAATTTAAGGTTTTTATTTTTAATTCAATTAGAACAGTGCCGTCAAGCCTTTAATATTTAAAAAAATTATTCATTAAAATTATACTAAAAAAACTCTTACAATATCGGCGTTTAATGATCCACTTACATTGTTAGTGAGAATGAATTATTAAACTGATTTGAATTAAGGAGTGAAAAAACACAGCTTAAATGGTCAATATAATTACAGTTTGCTCGTTGATTTATAAACACTCAGAGCCAAACTTACTATTGCAATTTAAATATAACAAAATACGCTTTTATTGAAAATATTACTGCACCTAAGTGTTCATTGGGGGCATTGGATTTTTTTTCATTTCAAAATGCATGTTTAGAAAGCACAAAAATGGTCACTGTGAGTTACGCTCTTCGAGTGTTTGGTCAAAATTAGGCCAAACCTTACTTTTTCAATAATATTTTTTACTAAATTACCTATTATTGTAAAAATCTATCCTCTTTATGGTCCATTTAGTTAATTGAAGGTATCCAATTTATTAAAAATAAGAAGAAAAAATAAAAGCTTAACATTGCAATGCGTTCGATGTTTTATAATAAGCTGGTTTGGGCGGACTTTTTGTTTGAGTTTTAAATAATATCTTTATTTTCCTGATTTGCCTAATGAAGAAAACGGGATCTACAATTATTCTCCCATGAACTTTTTTCAGTTAGACCTGTACCACTAAACTGCATTTCATTACCAAGTCCTAATACTCGTTATTTCCAAAACTTATGATGTTGCTAAATGAAATCAGCTATTCTATACTTATATCGTAAAGTTTTTAAATCAGGAATTATTTCGATTTAAAAGTTTAATATCAAAGAAGAATTAGTTAAATTTATTCAATCATCACCATCATTTTAGCAGCTCCCCAAATCCAAAAGGTGCAGATAGGTTTTGTTAGTTAGTAATACCTTTTTTTATATGAATACAATAACTAAAATAAATGTAAAATAAGTATTCTTTAATTTTTTTACCATTACATGAAATAAAATCATTTTTCCAGCTTCTATTCTCATTATAGGTGGTGTTATTTCTAGGTTTGTCAAATTGAATATTCTAGAAATGTTGTATTAATTGATTTACTTATTAAAAATTTCCCGGTAGTTGTACCGGGAAAAAAAAGAAAAAGAATATAGGTAAGTAATAACGATATTTAATTTTAGGTGGAGCTTGCACGCTTGTCAAATATGCAAGATTAGCTACGACCTGAAAGTTTTTGAATTGATTAAACTACGGCGCGGTTCTTTTGTTGTTATTATTAGCTTTTCTGAGTATAAAAAGATCAATGTAAGCTTTGGTAGTTGGTTCATGTTTTAAATGTGCTTTGTATAAATCATTTCGTAAACCACGTGCAACCAAGCCAGTCATTCAATTACCAAACTTAATACCTTGAAAATAACCACTAGTATAATTTTCCCTGCAGTAAATATAAAAATATCATTATTCAACTAAGATTAAAGGTAGTTTCGGTCGGCAAAGTTAGATTAGTAGCCCAAATAGAGCTCAACGAGTCGCTAGGACTTTTAAAAAAGAAAGTGAAAATATCATACAACAGCGTTACAGCAATTATTAAAAACCCATAGAACTGCAACATATGCTTTATTATATAGTAGCCTGTCATCCTGAACAAACCAGTTGTAAATTGATTTTTAAAACATATTTTTAACCTCAGTTTTGATTAAGAGATACTTTTATTTGCTTTTGGAACGAGAGGAAAACCCAACACATTGTTTGTTATTATTACTTGATTAAATGGTTTTTAGTTACCGCTGAAAATACCACTTGACATTTCCGTGACGGGTGTTCTGATATTTCTCACCGCAATTTGAACAAAAAAGGTTATCGTTCATCAAAGTCCAAAGTTTGGATTAACGAAGATTATTTACAAAAAAATTACAATTTTGATATATTTCTTTATTCATTACAATTTAATTTAAAAATAAGAGGCTCAGTTAAAAAACGTCTATTTTTTAAAATAAAATACCTATATATATTTAAAACATTTTTATTTTCCATTTTGGTTTTCACCAGATTGTAACGATGACAATGAATTACAAATTGAAGGGGTGTTGAAAGGAATTATTTAAGATCTTGTACAATATATGAATAGAAAGTAAGTAGAAAACTATTAAAACGGACAATTAAAGAAAACATGAATATTGATCTTCTAATCAGACAGCGAAATTATTGAGCAAATGGTTGTAGCAACCAGATATTTTACTCTTCTGAAAGCATATAAATAGTAGCAAGCAGTAGAACGTTATTGTTTCATTTAGAAATATGTTAATGCTTGTTAGAATTTCCCATTCATTTTTTATATTTAAGCATACATAAGACATTTAATGTTTAAGTAATTTGGTTTTAAAAGTCATTTCGGGAACAATTAGAGATACAAAAGTGGTTTCATTTAGAAAAAAATTCCAAGTCATCTTTTATGTCTAAATAGTTTTCATCCTACCTAACTTGACCAATAACAAGAGGATTTATGGCAAAAGAAGAAGAGTGTGATGAAAATAATGAACCAGAAGATACCAAGCTGACGGTCTAATCACTCGAGAAGTATTCATGCTAGAGTATCTAAATTTGATAGACATTATTATCTAGTATCGGTTTTTAGAATTTGTAAACTCGGATGACCTTCTACCATTGGTTTAAGGTTATTCATCGAGAACCAATGATTTGGAGTAAAGGTTCCTATTTAAAAAGGGTGTAAATTAATATTTTAAGCTTAAATGTCTTTAACCCGAAGCAAACCACCAAGATAAAATATTTTCAAATTGGTACCATTTCTCTTAATCCTTTGGTTCACGAGATAAACTTTGAGCTCTAGGACCTCAAAATTTGCAAAATCTAAAGAATCTTTACCGGATAAGTTTGTCTAGCAAATTTTGATTATCTAGCACGGGTGCATTTGGAGTTATAAGCCCTTCAACCTTTTATGTAATAACATTATTTTCATTATTTGTCTTAAATTCCTAGACTTGTGACGTGGAACACTATTCTAATTGAAACCAACTTGGTATCTTAAATGGGTCTCTAAATACATTTCGAATAACCTTGAAGGCAAGGTTCAAGGTCATAAAATAAGCCGTTGTCAAGTAAATGCACGTAAATATGAGTAAACGCAAGTAATTTTCTGTAAATGCAAGTTAATTTTGATAAATACACGTGAATTTGGGTAGATGTACGTTAATGTACGTAAATTTGACAGAATGCAAGTAAGGTAAAAAAGTTTAATGAGGTTATTGTTTGAAAATGAGCATATTCATTTAATATAAATAAATTTCGAGTAAGTTATCGTTAATTTGGAATTAGTGAAGTGTCAATTAGTTGCTAAAATTTAAATATTTTTACATGGAAAGATTGAAATTTAGAAGTTAACGCAAAATGTGGTACAGCAGAGCGTATTTAACTCTTCTGAGAATTAATGGTTTAATGATAGATATAACGGTTCCGTGGATAAACTTAATCATCGGTCTCCACGAAGGACGCCGCTCCCCTTGCCGTGGATCTTTAAAACCACCCGAAGAGAGTCCCTCTAGCAGTAAGTACTTGGCATCACCTTCCTACGTATGGTTACCCTTCAATCATAATTAAAATAAATTGCAAGTCTTAAGCTGACTAGAGCCTAATTAGTTGGTGGATTTACTATTAGCCCGTTTAATTTTATGGGAAATTCATAAACAGGACTCGAAGTTCTTATCTCTAAATAATTTATTCATATGAAGCACCGTTGTTTCTCATTTGTTCTATAAATAAAATATAAAAAATTCCTTCCAAAAGGTAACAGACAAGATACAAATGCTAAAAAAAAATCGGTATTTCTGAAATTTATTATAATTGAAATTAAATTTTTGTTGTACTTCTTTTTGGAGTAGGATTCGATATAATATATTTTATATACGCTTTCCATTATCCCTTCAAACGTTTACAGTATCAAATATTTTATTTTAATTTGCGGCCCTGATTCGGGACCACCTCAAGTCGATTAGTTGGCCCTAAGTGAAAGCAAACGTAAAATATCTCGCCTACCAATAACGGTCCCCTCAAACACTCCTTCATAGAAGTTTAACATCACCCCTTATTCAACCCAAAAATCAAAAATAAAACCTGACTGGAGAAGCAGCCACATCACCATTCTGGTAGCTGTTCGAGACATCATCGACCAAGGAGAAGTGAATCCCAGGTTCCGTGGAGCAGGTCGTCAAAACCTCAACACGGAAGAGACAGTTCTGGCTTACTTCACTGCGTATCCTCAAGCATGCGTTAGAGGCGCAAGTGACTATCTTGGATTGCCAAGGTTCTACGTGTGGAACACTCTTCAAAAGACCAAATAACGACATGTGGAGTGATGACAATCGGTCCTCACTGGGGATTCCCTCACCATCACCATCACCAACAACAATTTAGTCTAAACGGCTGGGCAGCTTTGCTCGGGGATAGAGTTATCGGTCCATTTTACTCTTAAAACGTCTTAATGGACAAAATTACTTTGAGCTTTTGCAGAACAAAGTAGCCGGCGCGTATTAGTCGAAACGGTCCCGTTCAATGGCCTCCGAGGTCTCCAGACCTAATGCCGGTGGACTTTTTCTTGCGGTGTTTTATCTAATAACGAGTTTACAATTTCGCAATTCTAACTTTTGCAGTGTTTGCCAGTCATAGCAATTCTGAACAACATGTATTAATTACCCCTTCGGTTGGTAAGATGTTGAAAGGCGACTTCGGGTGAACTCGCATTCGTACGAGGAGTGTAACTTTTTAAGTTTTCCAACTTGTTTCGTTAAGCTTTCGATATTTTTGCCACGTAGTTAACGTATTACACACTTGCCAACTTCTTTGAAAGAACCACCAACTACACTGCAAATAAATCGTTCACCTTAAGATCACTATTGTACACATTGGTAGCACAACATGTGATCTGTATATGTTCTACAAAGTGATCCCATGTGTGCTTTTACGATCTCTGAGTGTTCACTCTTTTGAAAATATCGCTTATAAGTGATCTCGTTTCACCTATCAGTGATCTTAAAGTGATCAGGGTGCCCTTAAAGAACGCATAACACATTTAGAACACTAGTATCAATGGTTTGGTACACTAAATTATCACTTTGAGGACACCACGTTGTAAAATTTGGTACACCACATAATCTCTTTTCGAACACTTTAAATTTATAGTGCCAATTGGTACACTAAGCGTAACATCAAATTGTTTATATATATCCTCTTAGCAGACGCTAAAGCTTGAGCGTCGCTGCCCCACCTAGTCTAATTTCGGTAGCGAATTGAAATTTCATACTTTTGTTTTATCCCCATTAGCTACTGAAAACTTTCGTTATGCCCCCTTTCGTCGGCCATCCACGACATGTAGAGGATACAAATACGTAATGAAGTCAAAGCTACGAGAACAGGGGGCTTAACAGACGTTTGATACACGGTGATCCCACTTAGCAGAAGCTAAGCAAAAGCTTCTGCGTCACTGGCGCCACCTAGATTCGTTTCAGTATGGCTAACACACTTGTTTTCAAACACGGACAGTAGGCGCCGACTCTTATTCCTGTTTTTCTACGCACGGCGTCTATAGGCCCCGTGCATGAAAAGAGAAGATACAAGTAAATTCAAAATCGTCTGCTTAACTTTTAATTTATCCAAGGACTATAGTGTAAACTTAATAAAGCAGACGAAAATGAGAGCCACATGTGGTATTTTTCCTCATTGCGGATAGCTTTAATGCTGACAGATATCTAATCTACGCCAGGGGCCTATTGCCTTACATATTTATTTCCTACCCATATCGGTAAAACCAAGATTTTTTAACGCACGGGGTCTAAACTATTTTTTTAGATATATCTGTAGTAGCAGAAAAAGATACTTACATCATTCACGTTAATAAATTGCAAACAAAAATAATGCCGTTCAATATTAGAGCACTAAATGATCACCTGCGCAACAAAATTGGCTCACCTGTTCACTTAAAGAAATAAGGGAACACTACTGTTTAAGTGTTCTATTGTATTTCCGGTGTGTTCTTTAATTGAACAAGTGAGCCAATTTTGTTGCGCAGGTGATCTTTTAGTGCTCTATTTTGAACTGTTTTTGAAACACTTTCCGAATGCCAAAAAAAACTCAAGATCACTCAGGAACACTAAAAACACACCAAAAAACACTTAAACACTAGTGTTCTCTTGTGTGTTTCCTAAGTGTGCTTTAAGTGAGCAAGTGATCCAATTTTGTTGCGCTGGTGATCTTTTAGTGATCCACCTGTACACACTTTTGAATTGCTTAAAGAACGTATTATTCACGCTTGTAGATCACTATAGTACACTAGTTACACACACACGAAGTACTATGTTCCAAATGTGATCTCTTGGTGTATAGTGATCCGATTTTGTTGCGCACTTTTAGCGTGCTTTTAGTGATTTACTAGTGAACCTTTTTTTGCAGTGTAACCATCGCCACGGAGCTTGATAAAAGTCTTAAACCGTTAGTTTAAAATGGTTGCAGACTAACGATAACTCAATATGTTTTGGTGATAAGGGGCCTTGAATAGAGCTCGGAGAAACGGATAAATTAACCGGCAAAATTTCAATTAATTATAAAAAAATTCGATTAACTCTTGATTTTTGGATATTATTACATGATTTAATATGCAACAAATAAGTTTTTATTAGGATATGGATGTAAAAGAAATGTACGGAAAATTTCCTAATCGAACGCCGAGCCCTAGCCTTGAAGTTGGTCATGTACCTTTTTTAGTGTGCTTTTTCCAAATTTTATGTGATTTTAATAGAAGCAGCACTATTCAAAGCATAACTCTACTACAGTTATGGTTAAAATTGTAAATGACACGTCTATCGATGGTGCATAACCAACATTTCATACTCAATATTGATTCGGTGTTTGAACTTTAGTTGTGTCCCATAATTGTGATTTCGTGGAACTGTGCTTAGCTCCTTAATCCCAAGGGTACAAAGATGAAACATCAATTATTAGGAAAACGTATCTCCCTTTCTGCCTTTATATAATATTTTTAGATCTTTGCCTTAAAACTTTAACCGTATTTTTCTTGATTCCGCACAAAATCTTGTAGAAGCAAATAAAATTTACCTGTTTTAAAATAACGAAATAAATTGAATCGGGGGATCGGTTAAATTGATTTCTGTTTGTCCGCTTACAACAAATTCAGATATGTTTCTGGATTTAGAGACACTGCGTCCGTTAAGTTTTAGATTGATTGTTTAAAAAAAAAGTAATTAAAAAAAATGGTGCCGGATACCTTATACTATAATTGTACCCGCTCTTGACATGTTTTCGAAAATATTTACTTTTAAATCTATTGAAATATTGGTTTATAATGCCGTAAATTCGTACGAACTTTTTAGCTCTGACCTAAATTTCATTTTTGACGGGAATAACAAGTTGGCAAGCCTAAATATACCGCTCCTCGGAAGAATTGTCCCTAACGGTATTAATTTTTCGATATGACTCTTAAAGATATATCTCCGCAATTCCGAGTTATTTACTAAAAACGTAATCCCGCCCGGTATAAAATTTTAATTATAATTAAAATAATTTATTCAGAATATTATAAATTAAGTAGTTACAACAGCGAGTTAGACGTACTAAAACAATGCACAATTGAATTTAACCCTATTTACGGTACAAGTTTATCAGTTAAATATAATACGAAGCCAATTTTAATGAAAGAAATATCTACAGAGGGCATTTGTTTTTTTCTCGCTTACGAAATACTTGCCGCATCTTTAGCGTTCATTTTATTTCAAATTAAACATCTTAATCAGCCGAGAAAACGTTTAAAATAAATTACGAAGTAATGACGACGCAGTTAAAAACCAGACCAACATAAGTGTAAGCGCACGATGTATACAACTCGAAAGATATTTAAAATTAAAAAAACTGATCCTAATAAAACGTGAAAATACCCTCCACGTCACGCACATTCGAAATACGCAGAAGTAACGATATACTATATCCAGTTTAAAATATTAGAGTATCAAAAAATAAAAATAACGAATAGAAAAATACACAATAACAACCCATTCAATCAGACTTCAGAAACAAAACTCATAGAAAAATATTATAACGCAGTCAGGCAATCAGACTTCAGAATCAAAATAATTCATAGAAAAATATTATAACACAGTCAAGCAATCAGACTTCAGAATCAAAATAATTCATAGAAAAATATTATAACGCAGTCAAGCAATAAATTGTTTCAAATACTTGGAAATCAAGCAATAGAAAATATAATATCAAGAAGCGCAACACCTTACCATTCACAAATACGATTTTTCACGTTATTATAATGAAACCGGATAACCTTTTGGGCATGACTTACGCTCTTAAAGGTTCCTCTAAGACTGAACGATTTTGCGGGAAAAATGAAATAATTTAAAAAAAATAGTAGGTACAAATATAAGACAGAAAAACCAACAATACCAAAGATTAGACAAAAAAGAACGTAATCTCGACCAGTTAAAAAACACAACAAAAAAGCGTATCCGAAAAAATAAACCTACTGACAATTAAACAGTTTAACAACGTCATTGAATAATATATTACAGATTTATAACACAACGTAAAAGGAAACAAAAACCCAGCAGCAACGAATCAAAGTCCTAAAGCCGCGCTCCCGGTTCAATTCCCGACGAAATAAAAACAAGTTCACAAAAATAAATAAACAAAGTTCAATAAAAAATATCCACAGATATTGTATTAATCCGTTTAGTTAAAAAACCCGCCTTATCATAATGGTTCCTTTACTTTATCATTTTCCTTAAGGAAGTCAATGGCTCGGCGGTGAACTATCCCCGTGGTAACAATGCAACCCGAGTTCAATTCTTGATCACGATCAACATTTACATTAAAATACTTAATAATTTAATAAAATATAAGATTAATATAATTTATTAATATTTAATTAAATATAAGATTAATATAATTTATAAATATTTCATTAAATATAAGATTAATATAATTTATAAATATTTCATTAAATATAAGATTAATATAATTTATAAATATTTCATTAAATATAAGATTAATATAATTTATAAATATTTCATTAAATATAAGATTAATATAATTTATAAATATTTCATTAAATATAAGATTAATATAATTTATAAATATTTAAAATGATGTAGAATAAATTATAGTACCTAACGTTATAACTTTGTAAAGGACATTCGCCAAAGCTTTTTTTTAGAAAAACACCGTAACATAACAAGCGTTGGTGGCTGAGTGGTTAGAGTAAATCTTTTGCACGAGGCAGACCCGGGTTCGATTCCCGGCTGGCGGCAATAAATTGCAAATTGATTGGATATTGAGAGGTTGCATAACACTCAGCACTCGGTCCGTCCTATAGTCATTAAGAAGAAATTGGAGAGAAAACGCCCGTACAAACACAACAGACTCAGCATCCACAACAATCATAACACAAACACCACAAACTCAACACCCACAACCGTCATAACACGAACTCTACATCCACAACCATCATAACACAAATACAACTAACTCAACACCCGCACCCGTCATAACACGAACTCATCATTCACAACCTACGCATAAACATTAGAAAATTCTAGAAACTGCGTACGCAATGATTAACCTTTGCACGGATAATGCGAACCCGTTCGCAGGACAGATACACACTCAGACAAACAGACACACAAACATACAGACACGTCGATTGTATAACCCCTCCTAGGGGACTTTGTCCCCTCGGAGAGGTAAAAATGTTCGTTGTTGATTTAGGCAAAAATTAAGACAAAAGCCAGAAAAACTCGATTAATTAAGGTTGTTTTCCATCGGTGTTAGATATTTAAAATTATTTCAACTTCGCAGAATCCATCTGTTCGAATAGAATTGGACCAAAATAGTTACATCATCAATATGGAAGGCTACGAAGCTCTATTGGGGTGGCGGAGTGGTTAGCACTTTCGCCTCGCAGCAAGAGGAGCCGGGTTCGATCCCAGCTTGTGGCACTGGGTGAAAACTCGGAACAACTCCTTCTGCGTTGAGTTTGCAAGTTCTCTCCCCACTGGTTTAAGGGGTTTTCCCCCGAGTTCTTCGGTTTCCCCTTCCATAAAAACTTGTAGAGGTTAACGGTAATAGTTAGTGTAGGGAGCTGTTGGCTCGATCTCGTGGCATGCAGGGCTTGCCACCACCCTCCTACGCATTGTAACCCGGCCACCTGAATTACGGGCTTCAAAAGTCGCATGATGACTTAGGCCTAAGGTGGTGCCTTGGGTATTAGCCTAGCTGATTATTATTATTATTATTATTATTATTCTTTTCCACGTCAATGCAATATTTTAAAGTCAGGTTTGTAATTATATTCAGTGTTCTATCCGAATAATCGCTAAAATCTTGGTATACAGAATTTGCTTTCTCAGGATTAAAGTTCAATTCCCGTTGGATAAACAGTTCGGATCTAACAATGATTTGGGAGAGTGGACTGGCATGATTGCCATGCTGCTCAGAAACTTAAGAAAAGAAGCTGCTATTTTATATAAAGGGAATTTCTATAAGTTTTAAGTTAAGATTTCCGTCAATAAGTGAGGTAAGGGCTATTTGCTTCGACACGCGATGCTATTTACTATGAATTACATTTTAAGTGCCGACCACGTTCTCGAAGCGAAAAGAACGTTTCCGAAACATGAATTTCACATTAATATATCCGAGGAAAGATAGATAACAAATTAAAGCTGTTATATTTTTCGAAGAGTTTTAACTGTAAATAAAAAAATATTAACAATTAATAAAGCGAATAATTTTTGAGGCCGATATTTGTCGAAATACTTCCTTTAACTTTATAATTAGCTGGACCTAAACCAACAGCGACTTTTAACGACCTTTATTCCACGCAGGTCATCCGTTCCCTTTACGAACTATTACTGTAAACTTCAACAAGGTTTTATGGAATGTTTAAACCACAAAACCAAAGAAAAAATCCCAAAACATTTATTAATTAATAAAACTTCTGCGCATAAATTTTAATGATCTGGCATTAGTAGAGGTCGGCGTTTGAATAAGAAATTATCCAATTATTTATTCATAACCGCCAATTATCCAAAAAATATACGAAAAACCGATTATTTTTGCATGTTAAATCGTTGTTTATTCGTATAAAATGTTCAAGAAAAACAATTAACCCAACTTTTTATGGTTAATCGAAATTTTGCCGGTTAATTTATTCTAGGCGTTAGTGAGCTGTTCCGATTTTTAACCCAAAAGCCCTGGATCCTCTTGCCACAAGGCGAAAGAGCTATCTAATCAACGGCCTTTATTGAAAAGGCGCTCAGAGTCAGATCAAATTTTACATTGATTAAAGAACTTTTTTAAACTCATCTGATTTAAAAAAAAACGCAAACAAAATGGAGCATTAAAAATGACTTTAAGTTTAACTATAAATACATAAAGAAATTCTATTTTCATCAACCAAAATTATTTAATCGTTACCAGCAAACACAAAAGAGCCCAGGGATTATATTTAAGATCCGAATCTCTCGGCTAGGTTATATCCGAGACTGCCCAAAAACGATTTTGCACAGACCGATATCCACGGTTCTGACACTGTTTATATTCAAATGCCAATATCTAAAGGATATCCTTGTTAATTCTGAAAATCAGACATGGCTAATGTAAGAAGAAACAAAAATATTATGTCCTATGTACATCCACGCGATATTTAATCGAAAACCAGAACATTTCATAAAAAATGTGCAATATAATAAAAATTATTTATTGTTTCGTCTTCAAATTTCGTGTTAGATCAAAACGTTTATAGATAATTAAATATAATAAATAATAATTAAAATATTCACGCAAATGAAACTGAAATTATACAATAAGCATAATTTATATTACTTAAAATTGGCGGTTGATTTAACAGACTTTCTTTTAAGCGCGTATCATAGCAAACACAAAATAAATTTTAAATTACTGTATTAAATAAATTAATATTATTTAAAATAAAGACATTAAAAAACATTAAAAAATTAAAGACAATTTAAAAAATATCAAAAACAGTTTTAAAAAGAAAATAGGCTATAGAAAACGTCAGAACGAGCACGGCCAACTTAGATCTTTTCTCGCTGTACTCGCGAGAACAGATCAAGTGTTGGCCGTGGAACGGGATTCGAGGTAGATTCCAATTTAGGGCTACAAAGCGGCTTAAACGCTTATTGCACACCGTCGTACAACAGTTCACCTTTATTAAATAACAGGTAATTGGTTTAATATATATTTTGAATGACCTAATCACTTTGAAACGTAACTAAAAACCACAATGGGGGAACTGAAATATATTGAGGCTTTTAGCCGGTTAAGCCAACTTTAGTTCTAGGGCATTTCTTACATTAAGCTGCACTTAGCATTCTAAATGACTGTTTATCTGGCTTTTGCTATGGCCAGAATTAGGAGTGCTTTTCTTTACAATTTTTTTGAGAAAAAAACTGAAGCTTTATCAATGGTAATTTATCTTTAAAATTAACAAGTGGAAGGAATTTGCGCACTCTTATTGTCAAATTAAATAAACAAGACGAAAGGAAACAAGACGTACGCTGGTTGGAATACACGCAATCATCCTGATGTGTTAAGCTTGTTTGAGCTATTTACAGCAACCTGCAACGCCAGTGCATAACCAAACGAATGGATATCGAATACCTTCGGTTTTGATATCTCGTGGATGGGCTATCAAACTTGGATATTTAGATATCCTACAGACATAATGAATATCCAATAGTTACGACTTATGGATACCTAGGGGACGTGTTTGTGTTTGCTGGGTAGGAACGAATCTAAAATAACAGATTTCGTTAATTTTAAAATTATCCTGATAATAGGTCCATGTCGAACACTTTCTAGATGACAATTCTTTAAGTGTTTTATTTTTAAATGTAGGAATCGGACTTGGCGTTTTCGCCATCTCGGAAACTTTCGCAAGATTTAAAGTCGTGGATTTCTCAACGCGTTATGACATTGACGAAATCAAGTTCGTCACCAAAGCCAACCGTTCCATTATGAGCTTTTTTCTTTTTTTTTGTGACACCGATAATTTAAAAAGGTACGTTTATTTCACGGATTTTGGTGAACTGCCAATTCTTTATATAGGACGAGTGACTTTACAAAACTGGAAGTGGTAAAAAAAATACCATTCTTATTTTGATAGCTATAAAAAGTGTTCTATGAGAATGTAAAATACGTGATAAATCGAAAGTGTTTAAAAATAAATAAAGTATATGAAAACATAAATTATAAATAGAAATAAAATATTATTTTAGTAAAAATAAAATTATATTTTCAATTGGTACCTCAAGGTTTTGAAAAATTGTTATCCAATGCCAAAGCTTTGAAAAAGATGCTTAAAACCCCTTATTTTTAATCCCTTATTTTTATTAACGCTTATTCTTTTAATGAGCGCTTTATTTTTAAATTTCTTTATATTTTTTTAGGTGTGGTTACTTGTGAACATTTACATTTCTGTTTACGAATTCACGAGATTAAGAATGGAAAAAATTATTGTGCTTTTCACAGAAAAATCTGAACAAAACCAAAATCGAGGTAGGGTTCATAATTATGTAAATAATATCATGCTTCAATTTATATACTTTTAATTTTAAGTAGATGACACTTTTTTTAAGTATTAAAAGAGGACAAAATGATTTTCCCAATCAAAAATGAAATGTGTTATGACTTTTGTCAGAAATACATCACGGCACTTGGTTCTTTTGGCCACCATAAAGGTTAATCATTGCGATTTTGGTGTTTTGTCTTGAACTTTAAACACAATTTAGCAGGTTTGGACAAAGAAAAATCTGTTTTGAGTATTTCTATTTGAACTATGATTGCAATTCGATCACCTTTTTACTTAAATAAAAATCGCAAACATAATGCAATATTTCTCAAATTTACGGACTGTAAAAGAACATGTTAACTAGATTTTTCGAAAACCTTTCCGAGGATATATGTACTGACTCGGCAACCGAAATTTAAGCAAGGTGAAAGAGTAATGCGTCCATTAATAAAGATGCCCCATGGGGCTTAGGGGCATTGGAACTGGAAGAAACATTCACTGTGTTCGCCATACCAGCTATGGCTGAAAGCTCCTTAAGAAAATACGGCAAGAGTTTTTTGGTTGAGTTTAACGAAGCTAGAAGAGGAGATTATCTACTGGCTGCCGAATATGTCATATTTTGCTAAGCCCCCGACGATGATTTATCCTTTATTAATGTATTTTTCGATGGGGCTTGGCCGAATCACACAGCAATACCGTTTCACCCGGGTAAGCCATAGCATTTACGAAACACCTCAAGACCAGATTGACCCAATCACTGGATTTGTGACCGATTTTACCAGATAGCGCTGGTAAATGATAATAATTGCCAGTGGAAATTACAAGAGGCAAATACAATCGCTATTCAAGTAGTTGAGAAGGAACCTAATCTGAAGCCGCTTTCACAAAGACGTTAAAAATGGTAAAAAGCTGAAGTTGAAAGCGTAAGGTAGAAGACGAAGTTAGAAATCGGCGGTTCACAAACCCGCCGAAAGTCGAAAGGGGAGATAAAACTTCTCAAGACGAGAGGGAAATCGGCGGTCAACCCGTTTCTACTCCAGTGCCTGTTTCGGCCAATAGAGAAGCGGTTATGACGTCGTGTCGGTCATGTGATACACAAACACCAGTTTTCTCGAAAGAGAGTGGAGTCCGAGGCCCGAGGTAACGAAAGACTTTGTTTACCTCGTGGTTTCGGTGCTCCATGACTGCCACAAATAAAACTGTTTAAGCGCGAGTAAAGGAAGTCTTTGTGAACTGCTGACTTTGTGCAAAAGTGGAAAGAGAAAAGCTGATCCCGCTTTTACTTTAGAATTCTCCTCAACAAAACGTCTTTGTGAACGCGGCTTAATTTCTGATCAAACTCAAGTTATCCATGTTTTTCGTCGTAAAAAATATAAAGCGTAAATAAAAATGTTTAACTAACAAGGAGACGACCCGAGGTGTAACGCACCGATTTGGTTCAAACTCGGGGGTTTGGTAGACCTTCAAGTAACTTGAAACAACCTAAAGGGAAATGTCACCATAGGCAACAAAAATGTTTTTGACAACACAAAATGGAAATTTTCCTATTGAATATAACATGGGAATCTGACCAAATGTAAGGGTACCCCTGTAAAGATTTTAATCAACTTCAAACTTTTTCATTATTTTCTTATTTATATTTTCTATTTTTAGCATTTTCTAAAATTAAAATTCAAAGATCCTCTATTTTGAATCGTAGAAAGTCTCCGTAGCTTAAAAGTGCAAACGCTCTAGAATCTCACGATAGCCAAAACGCTTTAAAAAAAGACGTAACGGAAGACATTTCACTAGCTTTATAAAGATCACTCCGGAAAAACCAATACGAATTGAATTGCAAAAACGGCATAGAGAAAATACTTAAAATGGTTAAAGTATAAGAAACATAGGCTGACCGCCTCAATCTTTGGAAAGGTGTGTTAATTAAGGCTAACTATGTCCATGAAATGCACTGTGCTCAGCCTTCAATATCTGAGATGTCCTTCGTTCAAATGGACTACATGTTTGCTTACGGACTGTATGATGAGGTAGAGGAAAATGCTAGTATGATGTTGTCCTTAAAGGCATGTTTGTTTCTTTGGAATTCGGGCGTCTGCTTACGGTTTTGGTGGGAAACGACTCCAGTTTCGTAAAATAACATCAATATCTTTGATATACCTGCCAATATTAAAAAAGCAAAAAAGTGGACGAAATGAAACGTTTTTCTACAATTTGAAGGATGCAACAAATAGCTTGCGACTCAAACAGGTGATAGTTAATAACTCATACCGAGAAGACAGCTCTTATATTTTGAAAAATAAGCTAACAAATTAATTCAAATTGAAAATTACATCGGCGATAAATTCTGGGAATGCAGCATCAAGACCTTATTCGGTATTATAGAAAACTTAACACAAAGCTAATTAAATTAAATTAATTGAACTTAATTTAATTGTAATAAAAATTTGTAATTTGTATTTGTTGTTTAATTTTTAAATGTAGTTTGTTATTGCTGTATAATAATCCAATGTTAATTTTATCTATTTTTGTAATGTAATTTCCAGCATTTATTTTCTTTTCTTTAAGTCAATATCCTTATAGTAGTACCTTTGGAATGTTTGTAAAAAAAAACTTAAGAAGGGCGAGATTTCAACCAATATAGCAATATGAAGAGCGTTGGAAAATGCAGTATCTGGTGTCAGTGGCTAAGTGACATGTACAGAAACTTAGAATAATCATTATAGGGAACATTTTGGAATATTTCTAACAAAAATTTCTAATGCAATTATATTTCTAATAAAGAGGTTAATAACAAAATACAGTTAAAGTTATGTATAATGAAACATTTTTATTAATTACATTAATATATCAAATTATAATACTATATTTTGTAAATTTTAATATTAAGCAGATACAATAACCGATAAACGTAGTAATTTGAAATTCAAATTTTGATTTGATGTTCTTTGATCTTTTTTAATTTTGGCAACACGTCACACCTGGGGCAGACACTGCGCTCAGTTTGCTTCAAGTTTCATGTCTGCTGTTGAAAGTTTTCCTGGTACCTTTCTATTGCGCGATGCTGACGTCCAATGTGAGTAGCGTGCCATCTGCCGCTGTCTTGGACACTTGGGAACAATTGGAACAAGAAGCTAGTTTGCGAAATATTCGGGTGGCTGCTGATGGAGACGGATATCTGTACAATTATATTGTCGTAAGCCCTTTTCTTTTCTAGTAATGTTGAGACATACATTGAGTGTTTATTATGTAAAAAGAAGTTCATATAACATAACAATTCTTATAATAATGGGCTAATTTATACGTTATGTGATCGAAATTTTCTTCGTGCAAAAAAGAAATGCTAAAGGAAGGAAAGTTGATAGTCGGATAGCTAAAATATTATAAAAGATGATTAGTTTTGCAAAGATTCTTTTTATCAGCTCGCTTTAAAAAATTACGTTAAACTCCCGTTGTAATTCAGAGAAGTGCACATTTGGCTAAGTGTGAATAGTAAAAATTTAAAATTGAAGTAACGGTTTTTACAATTTTCTTAGAAAATTTCACAACACGTACTTACGCTAAGGGAGCTCCCCTGAATAACTCGTAAAATTGTGACCTTCGGAAACATGCTAATATAGAACACCGACATCATTGGTAACATTAACCCGTACTTAGTCGTTGATAACTGTTTAGGCCCTATTTCACCAGATCTTGTTTTCTAATCATATTTCGGATGATTGGCGCTTCAGTAACGTCCAATACTAAGGCTACTTAGGAGTCGGGGCTACGGCGACTCACCTTTCAGAAACTGTTTGTTCTTGAAACTGTCAAACCAACAGTTGTTAGCAATTATAATAATAAAATTGAAGAGGCTGTTCCACGATTCGTTTTATTGGCTTTTCTGACTCATGGCTCAAATTGTCTTCGAAAAATGTGTGTGCATTTATAAAGATTTAAGAACCTTATTTCCGATTTTCTGAAAGATTCATCCCTAAAACTATATATTATATTTCATTTTATTTACTTTACATTTTATGTAATAAAATACAAGGCAGACTTATCTTTAAATGTCTTTTGCAGCTTCGCCAAATTAAATATTAAAATTAAATTAAACTGAACCTCTAGACTAGTTAACAATGATTAACAATGTAATACTATTAATGTGTTGTAGTATGTTTACTGATATTAGACATTTTATAACGATAAAAGTTAAAATCTCTTAAAAAGTAATTTATGTTTCAATTTTTTATTTTTCCGATTTGCGAAACATTTTCCGCAAATTTTTCCGCATTTTATATTTCCGGAAAATTAGCAACACTATGTTTTCATGAACGATCAATAATTTTTTATATTTAAAACAAATTACAATTCTTTCGGTGTTACTTGTAATGTTTTTAAGGAAATTTTAAGGACTTCGTCATGTGATGGTTGACTGACAGAAGTATTCCTAGCCCTTACTCAAAGATATTAATTCACCAAGCCGGGGGGAAGATGGCGACAAAATGCGAGTCGTGGCCTTTCGTGGCGTCAATTAAATCTGAGAGAGGGGGGTTGCATACGGGGAAAAGAAATAAAAGAAAAATGGGGGAGATTCGAATTCAGAATGGAAACCCTTTGTCTTTAATCAATCACAAAATCTTTACTTAACACTTATTATATTATAAAAAAAAACACAAAAATACAAAAATGAACAAATTGCGGGGAGAACTGGGTAATTTTACTTTGCTTCTAGTGATGGTTAGGTCATCTCCATTATGGTTCTTTAATCCTTTTCATAAACACTTACACTTAATAATAAACACTACAATTGAGATACTACACTTTGAGATTCGACATTTAAACAATGGCACTATTAACTGAAAAACAAACAAAACAAAAATTGCTACAACGAGGGTACAATGCGAACGAAAAAATAAAGTCCAAACTACATAAATTCAAGAAGCAGAATGAACTCTCAACCTCGAGGGGGGCTGTTTTAAACCTTTTTCTCGAACAATAGCGAGGGATTAAGCCTTCTTTCCAAAAATAAGTATGTACGTTTTCACCAGCTATTTCGTATTTCGACCCTGGGTACTCTACAAGGGGGGGATTATGATAAATTTCTACTTATCACTTGATTCGTGCCTGCTCTTCGATTTACGGGATTCCAGGTTACGGGCGCTTCCGGATTACGGGGTTCCGAATTACGCACGCGTTTTCTTGGAGGGACTCGACGGGGTACTTCTTGTTCCGCGGTGACAGTTCCAAACTGTCCGTTCGTCTCGCTTACGGCACGGAAGCCCGGATTACGGTAACTAACGACCCGGATTAAGGTAGGGATGTCCGGATGACGACGACGAACTTCTTACGAGCGGCGTAGGTACTTCGGGTTTCAGTCTAAAACATCTGGTTAGGCGAGGGAATCGGCCTCGGTCATCTGGTTTTCTTCTCTCGGAACGTCTAGATTTTGGGTGATCAACAGGTGATTCGAAGGTGTTGAGGGCATTACGCTTCCCGGATTCATTACTGCTCGGCTTATACTCTTCCGGTCGGAATGTCCTGGATGTAGGTCATCTAGGCAGTCAGTGAGGGTTGTTTCGGTCATGAGGGCTGCATTGAGGGTTAATTAATGTCTAAGCGCGACTTCATCACGCATTATTCTATATTTATCTCGACATGGTCTTTCTCTCGTCCGGGAAACAGAGTTCTCTGGGTAATGAAGGCGGACTTCCTTCCTTCCTGGTACAAGTTGAGTTCTCTCCAGAATCAGAATTCTGTCTTTTTGGGGCTCTGTCTCTTGGTTTTGTTCCGGGGATTTTAGGGAGGTGTTGAAAATAAAAAGTAATTGGTGGCCTCCCATTTTATTTGGGTCATTGGTGCACCTAAGACTCGTGTCTAACCCGCGAAAGGTCCCTTGGGGTTGGTTCCACGTGATTGCGGGGGTCTCAGTGTTTGTGGGGGAGAAGATGCCAGGAAATCACGAGGTTATATTTATTTTGTTGTCAAGCGAAAATGTCCAGGCACACTTTTGACCTATGACCTGGCCTTGGAAATCGTGTGCTTTTTTTAGATTCGGGTTACCTGATAGTGGGCTAAAGGCCCACTAACATGACAAAGGTTCCATGGGATCGCTGTGAGTTGAGGGAATATTACTGGTTTAGTTCGGCAAAGTTTCTGAGAAAAATGCGGGTGGGGTCGGTTCCGAGAGTATTGTAACACGGTAATAAACGAGCAAAAAGACACCAATTATCTCCAGATGCTAAATGCTCTTAATTTTAACATTGCTGAAGGCAGGGATTTTGTTTATAATATTTATTAAGTACCCTGTTTAATTAATTCTCTCAAATTTATATTTTATAGTGGGGGTTCATTGAGTTCTATCAGATTTATAAACTATATTTAACTTGTATGTATGGTTCAAAAGTTATTTAAGTTTTTATTTATCATTAAATTTAATTTATATTTACGAATACTTAACAATTACTATAGATGGCCGAGAGTGGAGGGAATAAAGTAATAGCAAAAGTAAATAAACACAAAAAATAAAAATAAATAAGTATGCGGGGGAAAATGAACCTGAAGGGTTACATACTGTATCCACGGTGATCTGTGTATTCGACGTGTACCACATGATACACCTCCCCAAGTTTGACCCAGAACCAGTAAACCCAAAAACCTCGCCGAGCCGGGGTCCCCTTTTGAGGTTGGGGCCCTTAGGCAGCAGCCTAGTTGATGTCACTAGTTAAAATATCCCTAGAGGGGATGCCAATAGGTACAGTATCACTACGGGTGATGTCATTCGGTATAAAACCGTAATACTCTGAGTGATGCAACTAAGTAAGATAGTCCTTACTGGGATGGCAATAGGGTGATATCACTAGGTATAATACAGTATCACTATGGGTTAGGGTGTTTAAAAAAAATGCAAATATCGAAATGTTTTGGTGCACATTGATTTTCTCGTTCATTTTGCTCGGAAAATGACACAGGAAAAATTTTACGTACATTCATTAATATTTAGGACTGCCTCAACGAGCTAAAGTTTTACCATTATAAACAAACCCATTTATAAGCAAAAAATAATTATGTCACTCAAATACTTTAACTGAACGAAATATTTAATATTTATTACTTACTTAAATTAACACAGGGTTTATTATAGTAATAAGTACCGGTACACAATAAAATAATTGACAGAAACCAGGTCCTAACTTGTGATTTTCAGCTGTTATAACCTGGTTTAGTGGGGCTTTCTGCGAAATATTTTATTGTGTACCGGTACTTATTTCTATAATAAACCTTATAAAAACCTAAATAAGTAATAAATATTAAATTTTTCGTTCAAGTAAAGTATTTGAGTGACATAACTGATTTTTGCTTATAAATGGGTTAGTTCATAGTGGTAAAATTTAACCTCGTTGAGGCAGTCCTAAATATTAATGAAATAACCTAACATTTTTCGTGGGTCATGTTCTTATCAAAATGAACAAGAAAGTCCATGTGCACCAAAACATTTCGATATAAAAATTTCAAATTCGTACTTAAAACTGTTTTGGAGATATTCGCCGTGGTCCATATTTTATTGGACAACCTGTTTATTTGTAACCCATTATATTGTCAATATAATGTGTAAGCCTGATACTTTTCCATGACGTCCCATACGTACCAAATTTTATCTCGCGCTTAACAATAAAATCTTATTTTAACATCGAATAGTTCCTCTTACTTTAGGTAAATACTAAGATTTATTCGGTTGCATCCAATTTGAAGTTTTAGTTCGATATTTTTGTAGAAAATAGAGATTTTAAAATTTTAAAGAAAATCAAAGTTTATAGAATTGAAAGCCTAACAGTAATATTTATAGAAACATTTTAATTTATTTGTGTTGTAATAATGATTTAAACTTCAATTCCATTTCTTTTATAACATGTAGGTGATAGCATGGATTCAATTTATGTTTTATTTAACTTACTGAAAAGTTCCACGCTTTTGTGCGACCTTCTTTGAAGTAAAATAATAAGAAACCTGTGGAACATTTAAGCAACCTTAACAAGACATAAATATAAATTATTACAGTATTTATTCTACCACCATCTTCAATTTTCCCACATTCTTGTACCTTTTTGGTGGCACTGAATGGCACCAGGTTATCTTTATATATGAATACACTTTACCTTTTTAGCTATAATCTAATCATCATATTATCGATTTTTATTAATTAATGTATTATAATCCCGTCATTTAACGGAAGTTAGTCGAATGTAGATAAGAACCTTCGTACTGTAATGAGTTAGTGTATCATTTTTGACATGGAAGGCCCACTGATCAGCTCGAATCCAGTTTCCCGGAAAAATGCAAAAATCAAATTTTGTCCGTCTTCGAGTTAACGTTGTTTTTCGCAATTTACTCAAAAAATAATAAACCATTTCTTATGGGAACTTTATTTAAATCTCATTATTTATACGTAATTAAGTATGTTTTAACTAAAAATTATCAATATCGTAATTAATTTAATTGCAGTGTAATAGTAATTATCATTTAATCGTTAAGCCTTTGCTTCGTAGGGAAAATTAGCCCGTAGAACCCGAATTACCCGATCATATTTTCTAGGTAAAAAATAAAGTAGTTAGATAATTTAGTAGTATCAGAAAGAATTTTGTGGAAAGTGAAATTTAGTTTAAAGTTAATTTTGTTTTATCTCTTCCATAAGTTTTTTTAACAAGCTGATTAAAAAAAATGAATCATTATATTTTAATTTAGGTGTATCCGTCTAGCATTGTGTAAATAATTTTGGGAATTTTAATTACAGTAATGAAGTATGGTAAATATTTGAATAATTTTTCATAACAATAAACATTCTGGGCACTTAATCCTCTATGTAAAGGCGTCTTAATTATTCAAAAGCTTAACGAGTGAGTGGACTGAAATTATTGTTATTTGAGGATCAGTTATCATCAGTAGTGTACGAGCCGTACCGTTGTAAAACTTGTAAGGCAGTACAGCCTGAACACGGCTCGAGACCCACCATTCAAGTACTGTTGCTAAATGTTTGCCTTTGTGGCTATAAATTACACGTTTGCGTTAGCAGCGTTAGTGAATATAAATTACACTTTGCCTCGGTGAATATAAATTAGACATGGTTGGTTTTTAATTTGAAAGCTCGGCAGAGTTGGAAACTCTTGATACATGATTGAGATAAAAGTAAACGATTAAAAGCGCTTTACAAATCATGCTATGCTACCCTTAAACACTATCTCATGAAAGGTCTGTTTTTTAATGCAAGTTTTACCAAAATTAGCATATTTGACTAGCTTACTAGAACCAGTTATACACCTATTATCTTGTTATCTAAGTCTTCATGGGAAATTAAAACTCAATTTGATATAACCAATTATCATCATTATTTCCCAATGTTAAGTAAAATATTTAAAATAATATTCAATATATTAAATTACATTCAATAATATTAAAATTTCTGTTCAAAATATATTTAAAATTAAACCTATTTATTTTCTAACTTATGGCTTTTATTTTAATTTATTAATTTTAGGAATTAAAGAGTTATTTTTTGGAATTATTTTAAAAAGCAAAATATATTTCTAAAATAATTTCCATCGATTTTCCTCACCTTTTAAAGATTTTAAAACCCTTTCCTTAAATTTGAGCCTTGAAACTGTAACAGTAAACTGAGAAAATTTTAAATTGTAAAGAATTACGTGTAAAATTACAGTATTTAAATTGCTGAAACTCATTATAGAAACTAAACTAGTAAAAAGTCATCAATGAAAGAGATTTGCAATAAATTTAATCAAGACTGTTCAAGTTAACAGAGGAAATTTGGATGTAATTATAGCTTCTATTTTCACGAACAACAGATGATATTCTCTTCCTATAGAGAGAGCCTGCAAGTGCAAGGAGAGCCATGTGTCTTGTCCTTTAGCTTAGAAAAGATAAGTCATGAATTTTCTTTTATTAAAAAGACTTCCAAGAGACCCTCTTGTCAATTTAAAATACCTAATTCAGTTTCCGTACATTGTGAACCCAAAGTTACGACTGAATGACTTATTTCAATTCAACTAAGTCTTTCTTGAAAGTCCCTTTAACAATTCAAACAGGGTACTGCAGTGTAACTGCACACATTTCATCAGGCCTTTCTAGAAAGAAATGTGGTCATTTTAATGTAACTCTGAATGTTACTCTTTTTTACTACTAGCGGTTACTTGAATTGTGAGGATCATTATGCATGCCAAATTTAAATTCCGATGTATAATTCAACTTTAAACCAGAAGTTTAAAATAATAAGTGCAGACTTGGATAGATAGAATTTAGTACATGTCTGTTTTATAAATTCATTAAGAGAATTAGCTTACATAGAAAGTTGCAAACTCCTTTAACCGTTTAATTTCTTATGTATTTATACAAAATTTTAATTTAACATATAAAACAGCATGTTAATTAAGGTTATAATATTTTCCGAGTAGTAGTTTGAAAGTTGAAACACAAAACTGCAGAATCCAGTTACGACAGCATCGCAGACGTCTGTACAGGGCTTTTTTTTGTTTGAGACTCGGACACATCGGTGTCGACCCTAGGCCTTAGACACCAGCACACTCACAATAACTCATTAATCAGGGTGAGATATGTGTAACGGCCACGCCAACGGCGGGATACGTGGGGATAGGGGTGGGGACACCCATGGCGGAAGTATCCCGACCACTTGTATACTTAATTCTGAACTAAACACGCGTACTCCTTTACAATTTAAAATTTTCTCAGTTTACTGTTACAGTTTCAAGGCTCAAATTTAAGGAAAGGGTTTTAAAATCTATAAAAGGTGAGGAAAATCGATGGAAATTATTTTAGAAATATATTTTGCTTTTTAAAATAATTCCAAAAAATAACTCTTTAATTCTAAAACATTTCCAATATCTGTGCCTTCATAGATCCCAACTACCCCTTAAATCAACCTTCCAACTGCTTTGATTAAAGCATTTTTTATTTAATTTGCTAATAGAGATTGTAAAATGTTTAACAAATATATGTGGGGTGGTAGAGTAGTTAGCGCTTTCGCCTCGCAGCGAGAGGAGCAGGGCTCAATCCCAACTTTTTGGCACTGGGTGAAAACTCGAAACTACTCCTTATGCGTAGTGTTTGAAATTAACCTCCCCACTGGTTAAAGGGGTTTTCCACTTTCCATAAACACTTGTAGAGATTCACGGTAATAGCTTGTGTATAGAGCTGTTTGCTCACGTAGAATGAAGGGCTTACTACCACCCACCTACGCATTGTAACCCAGTCTCCGGTTTAAAAACATTATAAGTCGTTATATGAATTGGGTCTAAGGTGGTGCCTTGGGTATTAGTCTAGCTGATTATTATTAAATCAAGGGTAGTAATTTTAATCTTCTTACGAGCAAATTTGTGGAAGCCTATGATTTAGGTTTATCATTAAACCAAGTATTAGTAATGATGATTAACTATTTTAGATGGTGGGGAAAATCTTGAATCTCAATGATCCCAAAATAAACTTAAATAACCCTTAATTAAGAAATTTCAATACGCATATAATTTAGGAGATAAATTAAATTTCATATATCTAATAAAAATTGAAAAAAATTAATGGAGACTTAGGTACATTTATTTAGAAAAGTTTAGTATGTATAAAACTAAAATCTGATTTATTAAAAGTATATGAGTAAAGTGTTTGTGTTTAAGTTTCACTCTCAGAGTTTTATGAAATCACTTGATATTTTAAACTATGTTTCACATTTCTAATTAGATAAACCTATATCGTCATAAATAAGGATTATTTTATGAAATGTTTCTTTAGCAAACCTTAAGGAGGGCTTGAAGAAGGTTTATTCGAATATTTAAAAAAAATTCCTTTGATATTTTTTAGAGCTGTGGGTCAATTTTCTAAGGAATTTGCTAAAAGTATTTTACTATAATATCTTTATGAGTTCTAATGATAAATATTTAAAATGATTTGAACAACTATATTTCGTATTTAAGCTGTTCTTTAGAATACCTTTATAGAACTTCTATTATTATTCTTTAAATATTTAATAAGTTTTTCTTAAGAAATTCTAAAGATTTTTCTAAAGGCACTTTAAAGGGATTTCTACAGAAACACTCATTATATAAAAATTCTAAATGAGACTCTATAGCTATTCTGAGATTCTATAGCAATTCTAAATGGTTTTTATAACAAATTCACTGTAGCTGATTACTTCGGGCAGCCTTAAAAATTAATGTTCTGAAAACCTACTCCGAAATGCAGTTGGGCCGAATACACAAAAACTCTCATATCTGACTCAAAACTGACTAATCAAATTTGGAAAAAGCGCTATTTACTTAAGGCTAATTCATGTATTTAGATGAAAAAATGTATACACAATCATTAACATTTTTAAACATTTTATTTATAAAAATTATTGCAATGCATATTTTTATATTCATGGAAAATATTTTAGGAACATTTATACAGGATGTTTTGAAATGTTCTAACTGGGCATTTGTTTTAGAAACTGCAAGAGATAGAGTTGCGAAATTTTCACAGTATTATTTCTAGTGTGGGATCGCTTTAAATCCTTAATTTCAGAAAAATCGGATATAATTTTGGGATTTTGTAAAAAATACTTTTTTACCGGTAGCTGCTAGACAAAACGTTTCAGCGAGAAAGTTGTAGAGTGCTATCGAAAATGTTCAAAGAAATTGGTTTTATTGGAAAGGAATACTTTTTCACGAAGATATCAGCTGATGAAAAAACAAGGTGTCCATAGGGGCCAATAGCCTTCGCATTTTTGTAGGTAAATGAAAGAAATGTCTGAAAGATTTAATTGAACATTTTATTCGAATAATCATAAGAATTTTACAAGTGAGGTTCTATGATACCTCCGTTTGTCGCGATACATGTTTGAGCACGATGAAGCATGTTTTGAAACGAGTGTTGGATCATATCAGGAGTGTCAAGTTCGATGGCTGCAGTTAATGCAAATTGAGATAATTTTATGCTACACCCAATGACAAAAAGAGGGCTATTTTGGGAAAACTTTTTCCTAATTCCAAGAATTTCCAAACGCAGTGTTTACACTTTGCCCCTAAAATGCGTACGCGTTCGCAGCCCAGACAGACAGACCCACAGACAGACAGACAGATTGATACGGTGATTGTAAAACCCCTCCTAGGGGACATAGCTCCCTCGGAGAGGCAAAAACCAGAATTTCGCTGATCTGTATCTAATTTTTTCAGGTTTTGGGAATAATGAATGGAACATTACCATTTTGGAATTGTCCAGGAATTGAAAAAATTAACACCGGATTTTCCAAAGTTTTAGCCTTAATATTCGTAAATTTTCGAGGAATACAAAACTGGAAATGGAAAGAAGTCTTTAACTATACCGGCAGTTCAACTGAAGCGTTAATAGTGCGAAACAGTCGATAGGTAAGACTTCCATCTCAGATTAAAGATATGTACGAAGATAGCCTCAAAAAGATACACATAACGAATTCAAATTTACGTTGGCTGGATGATTCAGCGTTGGAATGTAGGAATTGTTTCTGAATTGCCTTGGACAAAAACCGCATCGAGCATTTAAGGAAAGATGTTTTCGGACAACAAAAACTAACGTCATTAGATTTGAGGTAATAGCATCTAGTTAATAAATAATTTATATTCCTGTATCTGGTACAGATTTTTCTAGACATTTAGCTTCTGAACGCTTATATCCAAAGGGGACCTACGTTTACAATATTTATCAAAATAATGAATTTAGATGGTGCCATCACATAGTGTGTTAAGGTTAATTTTAGCAAAACTCAGTGACCAACGATGTTTAAAAAACCAATTTTGAAAAATAGCAAAATATATTTCTAACGGAGCATAAGAACGGTACATAAGCCTGGTACGGCGCCAGAGCCCTGGAAAAACCTAAGGCAGCAGAGATTACTTATTTCCTAAACTATTTAAGACTGCCTCAGGGGGACAAACACAAAAGTTATTAAAAAAGGGCATAAAAATACTCTAAACAATAAAACAATTTTTCAATAAGGAGAGTTAAAAACATGGATAAAAGAAATAATAGCTAAAAACAAGATCAGTTTAAAAGATTCATTGCGTCATAACACACACAGCTCTCATGATACGAATTGTTAAATCTAACATCATTTCCACGCTTTTAATACATTACCCTTTTCCTTACCCAACAATATTACAAAATACTCTTTACCTTTTGCAAAATAAACCCAGAACTGAATGGATTTGTGCATGCAAAGAAATGATCTGATTAGGATAATGTAAATTTAAATAGTTTTTGAACTCTATAGTAGCATATATCTTAGCCTATTTAAAAAATTAGGGGTGTACCAACAAGTTCCTACATCACAAACAACAAATATATTTGAGTCGACTATAACAACATCAAGTTTTGTAATTTGAGAGTGACTCAGACCAACATCAAGTTTAAATATTGGCTCCTGTATTTTAACCCATCTAGGATTAGTAATCGATTTAACTAACTAATTAAAAATGCGGTCATGACAATTACACTACGTCAGGTTAAATATAAAATACAACAAAATCGTAAAATATTTAGTATTTAAATTAAATTCAAATTTAATTAGAACCTTCAAATCCTTAAGCCCTAATATATTTTTTTATTTTGAATCATTTTTAATCTACAAAGCATTTTAGAAGCTGATAGAAACTAGCAACAGATGTCGCATAACTATTACGAGTCCCACTGGATGTAAGCCGTCAGAGATCCAGCTAAACATCATTGTGAAATGCAATTAAATGATTTAAATTTATAAGAATACTTTTGGCGATAATTACAAATTTTTCTAACTCAAATAAGATAAAAAGTTTTAAATTGTACAAAAGTGGTTATTTAGTTAAAAGCCGCAACGGCCGTTTTGGCGTTATCATAAGGCGGATACACAATTAAGGTTCTCAGAGGTCAAGCAACATGAAAAACGTTGGGTGACATGACGTCAACTATACTGTTAAATAGCTAAATCTTTACTTACAATGAATAGATAGATTTTAAGTTAGGTATAACTATCACAAGTCGACTACTTTTTATAAATTTTACAATTTCTACAAACTCGCCCACATTTAATTTTATTGAATTACTATCAGTTTATTTTAGTATCATTTTATAATTTCTCGTGGAGGAAATTTCCTGTATTGTTAATCGGTTGAAATTTGAAAAAGGGGTATGATTTTTTAAAATTTCAAAGGTGTCCAACGTAAAATTTATCTAAGAAGTGTAAATAAAGATTGAGCTTATTTAACAATATAGCTGACGTCATGTGCCTCGAGGTTTTTAATGTTGTTACACCCCTAAGAATCTCATTCTGTCCTCACTTGAGGATGACGTCGAAATGGTGGTAGCCGCAATTAGCTTAAAAAACGCTTAAAATTGTACAAAGGTTATTTTATTTAAATTTTAAATCATTATGTACAATATCGTCCCTAATAATAGTAATTAAAAATCTTTAAGATATTTATTTCATTGAAACTAAATTGTTATTTCATTGAAACTAAATTGTTATTTCATTGTTAACTAAAATATCTATTTATTTCGTGATAGCAATAATCTAATTAAAGTGCTACCGAAAGACCTGTTCACCTGTTCGAAATGTTCAACTTTACTGGTGGTGATAATGAAACATTTGAATTAAATATCAGTGGAAAACCTCTGTCACAGCTCGATGAAGCCACGTTCAAACCATTGACGAAAATGTTCAACAACATAAAAATATTTTTTGTTGAGGGTTTGCGAATAACATTTTTCGATTATTAAATATTGTCTATAGACTATAAATTCTTATAAATTATTTAGGGTTCTGATACATTTAATTGCGATTGTGCACTAAATGGCTTTTGGATCCACAACTCAACAACAGTGATATGGCGTGTACCGATCATGGAGGATCTTAGAAGAATCTAAAAGAGTTTATTTTTGAGGAAAACTGCCCTTCTAGTGATATAGCCTTCACGGCGACACCTTACTCTCAACATAATGCATACGAATATAATGAATATTTCCTCAATTAAAAGTCTTTCAGTTCATTATAAGAGTGTGTGTGATAATGAAAACCATAGATAGGTCTTGTAGCCTCACGTTATTTCTTGCTTCAACGTATATTAAAAAGAAAAGGTCTTTCCACAGTTAAATTGCATCTTGAGTGTCAATGGTAGTTCAATGTTTAGCACATTAAACGAAGTGTATGATTTAATATAACCACGTTTATCATAAATAATAATCAAATATATCAAGGTAGCCTTAATTGACCCACTATAAACAAGAATAAATTCATGATTTCTGAGAATTTGCAACTTGAGGCTCTGCATTCATAATTTATGGACGAAAATCTCCGCCCACAGGGATAGGGAGAGAGTGTCTGTGGTCACGAGGCGAGCGGTGTTCTTTTTCAGCCTTGGCTTGGAAAACATGAAAGGCTTGGTTTTTATTCCGTAAAACCAGAAGTAAAAGAACCGGAGTTATCGAAATAGCGCTCAGGGTCGGTGGGAGTTTTCCTAATGAAGATCGAGTCAAATAAAAGCTAATTTCGCACAAAATTTCAAATTCGAGGTAAAAATTTAACTTCATAAGGAAAACGCCTCCAACATGGGGAGTAAAGCAGTCTGATAACTTCGGTTCATTAACTTCTGGTAAAACACGAGCTATACGGTTCTGCCAAAATATTATTTTACTTGTTTTTGGCAATATTCTGCCGATGTAAGTGGTTTTTATTTTTAAAGAGTACGCTGAGTTCATTTCTTTCGATAATACAAATTTATTATAAATTAAAAATTTCGTACATTTGAGTAATTTAAATGGTTTTTTATATAAGATTATTACTGATTGCAATGGTTTTCTAGACTCTAGAAAACCATTGCAATCAGTAATAATCTTATTTAAAAAACCATTTAAATTACTCAAATGTACGAAATCTAGAATCTAGAGAACGTTTGACTAACAATGCACCTTCACAAGTCGCTCGAAACTCGGCTGTTGAATATCGATGAAGACATACTCAAATGGGCGTACTGTAATATAGGGGGGTGGTTAATCGAAATCTGACGGGGGAAAGTTTTCAAAGTTTGAAAATCAATTAAGGGGTGCTGCTGAAGCTTTTCAAGAGTTAAATTCTGATTTTGCCAACTCAACTAAAATTTTCCAATTCTGTGACGCATACAACAGGTACAAGTTTTAGGTAAACAGGCGACCAGATGCTATGAGTTTACTTGCTTAAAAAAACAAAGGCCTTTTAATAATATGGAAAGCCGTACTTATAATCAGTGGTGACACAATATTCCTTTCTTGGCAACGGAAACAGATTTGTTATTTTTTTCCTCCGGGACATTTAGCACTCTAATAAAATCATATTATCTTGAAATCGATGTTCTTTCATTGATATGGCTATACAAGTATCAGCGTATATTTTCTGCAAATATTTTGGTGACACAAAAAATTTATGAAATGTATTTATGATTTGATTTTGAAAACCACAATGGACCGTTAAGAAGTTTACGCTATTTTAACTTTATTCTTGTAATGCCTTAATTTCCTTTCCCAGTTTTTTATAACCGCGTGTTGGGTTATCTTTAAGTTAAATGAAACAAAATTGTAAACATGACGGCAATATCAAGATTTAACGTTTAAAAGCCTTGAAGAAATGCCATGTTCACCTTTTGAACCATTAAAATATTCATTTTTTGCCTTTAAAATACACCTTTTAATTTTTGTGAATTACGTCATATTAGAAAAAAATTTGTCATATTTTTCCTCAATAACAAATAAAGTCAGTAAATGTGTCTATTTCTTATTATTAACTCAACAATATAGGTCAAATAAAGTTAAAATCTCAAATTTATTTATATCATTATTTTAATAAATGATTTGAAAAATGTACTTTAAAGTTACACATTTAATCCAATAAAGGGTGTTTATAATTGCTTTTACACCTATATTATTAATTAAATAATAAATTATAGCACATATCTTTCTTGAGTTACAAATAAAATCAACATAAGACACATAATTCCGTTACAATATTCCTTTATAACACCTGATTTCTAGGCTTAAGGGTGAAGTTCAACTCATAGATAAAATAACTTCGTATATAGATAGGAAACTATATGTTGTAGATGTGACTCCAGAAATTTGTCCGACATCTGGTAGCTGCACCCGTATAATATTATTTGGTGAAGTTCGCACTACTCGAAGTCCGTACTACTATTAGCTCAGCGTAAGCCTTGGCTTTAAACATTGCTTTAATGCTTCAGCTTGGATTAATAATATAAACTTATATTTTAAATCCAAAATCCCTGACTTCCATAAGTTATGACTTATACGAGCTTAATATAAAAAAATTATGATGAATTATAATTATTTAATTTTTGTTATTTATCCAAGGTTAAGTTATGTTAAAAATTATTTAAATGATACTAAAATTGGCTGAATGTATGTCGTAATGCCAATTGCAAAGGCTTAAGTGAGCTAGGTGTATTAAAAGTACTTTATTCGTGTACTGAAAGCAAATTTAAAAAACGCACAAAGAAATAGCATCCAGTAAAGATTTCTAGTTTGTTTTACACGTTATTTCTGGTATATTTGAAGGCATTTCCCTTTATAAATAAGTTAATTAGCAAAAACGCCGACTTTAATTCCTACATACTTTCTACGCTCTTCGGAACACAGCCAACTGGCGCAGTCACTAGATGTCAGGTGAATCTGCTGAAAGTCAGTTTGCCCCATTGAAGTTTCCTATCTATATACGAAGTTTTTTTTATCTATGGTTCAACTCCTTCAAAGTGTAGATAAACTCTTTTAACTTTTAGACATATTTTATACACCCACTTAATTCCTTAAAGGGGGACTGTACACCCCTTGCACACCACTAAAACACCCTCAAATACCTACTTAATATCCCTTTTTAGGAGTGATGATTGCCAATAAATTAAAGGTACCGAAACCTTAAGTTTTATTTATCAGAGGCAGAACCATATGCCGTTTCTTAAAACGGAAACAAATGTTCTTTTCCCGTATCATAAAATATTACAGTATAATCCAAATATAATAAAATCGGTGGAAAATTTACAACATCATTTTATTTTAACATCCTTTCTCTCCAGGTTGATTATTAAACATAACAGATAGTTATTAATTTTAAATAAGCTATGAGTAACTTCTTTTCAGAAAAATATGTGTTTTATTCGATAGGAGGCAATTTCAAATTTCCCTTCGCTATTTTTGTTGAAAATAAAGATTTTAAATTTGAAAGAAAATCAAAATTTATAGACTTTAAAGCAAACCAGTAATACATATAGAAACATTTTAATAAATTTGGGTTGAAATATTGACTTTAACTTTTATTCCATTTCTATGTAACATGTAAGAGTGACAAAATAAATGATGGTATTTGGCTTTTTACAATAGCAGCTATCATAGATTATATTTATATTTTATTCAACTTATTGAACATTTTCAGGCGCTTGTTGATAATTTAGCCTAAATGCGTGAGCTGCTTAACAGTTAAATATCAAGAAGCACGAACGACTTTTATATAAGTTCAACAAATTATAAATATAAATTAATATAATAATAATCAGCTAAGGTACCGCAATAGGCCTTAGTCACCTCCATGGCGAATTGAAGAGGCAATTTCCTGTGGCTAGGTTAGAATGCACGTACGAGGTTGGTAGCAAGCCCTTCATGCCACGCGAGCTTTAAGTTCCGAACACTTATTATAGCCGTTAACATCAGCAAGTTTTTATGGAAAGGGGAATCCAAAGAGCTCGGAGAGAAACTCCATTTACCAGTAGGAAGAGATATTGCGAATTTAACGCAGAAGCATTTGTTACGAATTTTTACTTCGTAGCTATTCTACCACCAAGCCTTAGTGGCGTGGTGGTTTACGGCACTTCTAACCCATTAGGGTAGTGGCGCACTAACATATGTTGCCCGTGATCAAATGGTCCTATCTTCACCTCCAACTTCGGTCAGGTAGGGGCCTGAAACTGAGTTTCGGCTTGGCTAAAGGGCGTTGGTGCACGCATCCCTGGCACATTGGCAAAATTGGTATCCAGTGGTTCTCCGTATGATGTACCGTGTCCCTAGCTTTTCTTGCCTTTTGAATGCACATCCAGAGCCAGATTGAAAAGGTAACAAAGGGGGGGCCCTTTTTTACCTTTTCTAAAGGGTTCAGGGCTCGCATCCTCCGTAGGTTGGGTGTCTGCTAGGAATGCTATAGCATCTACTCTTATTCTCATAGCGTTGGTCGAAGTCGGTAGTGTTCGTCCCATTCCTGCAACGTTTGGAGAGTTGGGTGGCTTGCGTCTGAGGTTTGTTCGTCAGTAGTCGGCCTTTCTCGCGGTCCAAGGCTGTTTTTTCTAGGAGGATTCAAGTGTACCTGGAGAAGAAATTTGTATTCCCCCGACCAATACCTCGCGGCACGGCTACAGCTGTCGCCTGGTGTGTCAAATACTTAGACATAACGTTTTTAATTCCACCTACAAAGCTTTATAGTAACCTTTGACAGTATTTCGAACTTTAACGGTTTTTAGCTTAGGCCACGTCGAAGAAATTTGCCCGAAAACTATATAATTTCAAAGCAAGTTGCAATGAATGTTAAGATTTAAATTTAATTATGGGGCAATATTGTTGCTTTGACAACTGTCTTAGCGATTTTAGGTGCCATAAAAATATAATTTTTTATCCAAATTCTTCCAATACTAAACTTAAATCATCGTTAATTTTGGAAATTCAAAATGCAGATATTTTATATGATAAGTCAAATATAATAGTTTTATATAAACTTAAATACGTTAGTGATGACTTCGGTTCATTAAATAAGAAAAATTAAATATGGATAAAAGATAGTTCGTTTAATAAAAGCACTCGTTTAAAGCGTTTGCGTTTATAGGACACTTTACTCTCGAAGTTTTATTACATCAGCTTATATTTTAAACCAATGTTTCCCATTTTTAATAAATGTATCTAAATCATCAAAAAATAAACTTGTACACTAAATTTCAGATTAACTAGTTAATGATCTTGGCCTTCAAATTATGACAAATAATTTTTAGTAAAAACTAATTGCCCGAATTTCACTGATCAGAATCTCTTTTTTTCAGATATTGAAAATCATGAATGGAACATTGCCATTTTATAATTGCCCAGGATTTGAAAAAAATAAATCTGGATTTGCTGGAGTTAGATATTTAAATATCGAAAATATTGATGGAATTCAAAACTGGAAATGGAAAGAAGTCTTTAACTATACCGGCAGTTCAACCGAAGCTTTAACTGTGCGAAACAGTCGGTGGGGAAGACTTCCATGATCCATCTCAGATTAAAGATATGTACGGAGACAGCCTCAAACAGATACACATTACGAATTCAAATTTACGATGGCTGGATGATTCAGCGTTGGAATGTCGAAATTGTTTCACAATTATCTTGAAAGAGAATCGTATCGAGCATTTAAGGAGACGTTTTCGGACAACAAAAACTAACAACATTAGATTTGAGGTAATAAAACATTCAAAGAATTATTCATAATCGTGTAGATCAAGATTAGTCTAGACATTTTACATCAAAAAGGACCTTCATTTAAAATTTTGTATTAACTGATCATTAATTTTGGCCTTGTATATATCAAATAAAATAATTCGAAAGATATTAAAGCAAGTGTCGGCTCTAGGTGAAGTAGCTCTTTTTTCAACACATGTCGCTAGCGTCAAAATCAAAACAAGATGCTGAAGCTACATTTTGACCCAAAAGGCGGGACATAAAAGTATGCTTCGCGTTGATTGGCTCGTTTGTAAATTTGTCAATAACTTCAATTATAGTAATTGTTTACAATCTATTTTATATGGGGTATATAATTTAGGTTAAAGTTCACTAAGTAGAGTAAAAGTGGTCTAAATATAATACTTTATAATGGCTCTCTGACGACGTTATTCTTTCGCTATTTTAAATCTTAGCTTCCGTTCCCATTAATAGATGGCTCCACGCTCTCCACGAAAGTAATTGTTTTTGAAGATTCGGATAGATTCATGGCCATCTCTAATAACAGGGGCCTTTTCATAATACAGGTGGCAATGATAGAGCCGACAGTTGCTTTAAGTTTTTAAACAAAATGCAAATTTAATAAGAACCTTCAAATCCGTAAATCGAAATATTGATTATTTCCATTCATTTATAATCTTCAAAGCTAATAGAAACTGCAAACAGATTTCACATTAATAGACATTTAAAAAATTAATTGATTTTAACATTGCGAGTCCCGCTGAATGTAAGAAGTCCAGCAATTAATGCATCATCGTGAAATGCATTTAAAGATTAAAATTTATTAGTGAACGTATTTTGAATTACATATCATTTAAATAATAATTTATTTATATTTGTTTAATAAATATTTATTGGTTTTGGGATAGCAATAATTTAATTAAAGAACTACCGAAAGATCTGTTTGAAATGTTCAACTTTACTGGTGGGGACAATGAAACATTTGAATTAAATATCAGTGGAAACCCTCTGTCAAAGCTCGATGAAGGCACATTCAAACCATTGACGAAAATGTTCAACAACATAAAAATACTTTTTATTGGTGGTACGCGAAGCTCATTTTTCAATAATTCTATAGATATTAAATTATTATAATTTTTTATTTAAGGTTATGATACATTTCATTGTGATTGCGCACTAAAATGGCTCTTGGATCCAGAATTTGACATCACTGAAATGGCATGTACCGATAATGGATCCTCACAAAGGAATCTAAAAAAGTTTCTTTTTGAGGAAAACTGCACTTTTAGTGATTTAGCCTTCACGGTGACACATTACTCTCTACATTATCCATACGAATGTAATGAATATGTTATCAATTAAATTATTATTTACTCATTATTAGGAGTGTGTGAGTGTGCTAAAATGATTAGTTAAAAATTATCAATAGGTTTTAAAAACCATTGATAGCTTTGAACTAGCATACGTTCTTGCAACATCGTATATTCAATATATTTTCTACGAAAAATTGCATCTCTAGGCTAAAGGGTAACTATTTTTATAGATAACTTTAAAAATTTTGGTGCAATATACAGCCCATTAATAAAGTGTATGAAATAATATTATCAAGTTTCTCTCAATTAATTATCGACTATTTCTAGGTAACCTAAAATGACACTTTTATTACGAACAACGAATATGAATGAATTAACTTTAGCTGAAAATATCCAAAAGCAATTGTAGCCCTTGCGTTCGTTATTTAAAGACGATAGATTTTGCCTCCAGAGGGATAGAGAGAGAGTTCCGGAGACTACGAGTCTAGTACAAAGATGGGCACTATCATATCATTTTTGAATCTGATACTTTTTGATCGATTTCAGAAATATACCCTATAATTCTATCAATTTTGATACGATTTTTAACCCAAAAATTATGTAGAAATTGATTGGTTGTGATTCCACGATTTTTTATCAATATAAAAATTGATCGGAATAGTGATAGTGGTGTTATATTAAAAAAATTTTAGAGGAATTAAATTGACCGAGAAAAGTTACTCATATTTGATTTCAAATTGATATTTAAACATTGCGGGGTTTTAAAAAAAATTGATCGCGATAGTGATATTGGCGCCATCTAAATGATTTTGAGAGTCAAATGATAGATAGTATAAATTTGCACATCTTGTTTCTGACGCGTTGTTCATTTCCATCCCCCTCCCTCACTGTCGTTCGAGAAAAAAAAATTTTTTTTTATTTTCCCCTTCTCTACAAACGCGCTTACGCGCTACCGTGATGCCATTAGGAGTGTGGGGGCTGACAAAAAAGGGATAAGCTCTGTCAGTTTCAGACATTTTTTGTAAAAATAATGACTTTGAAACACTTTAAAAGGTTCAAGGTTCAAGTTTTTATTATAACTCGTACATACGTACACGTTATCCTAAGCACGGCCAACTTTGATCTTGCGCTATATATCAAAGTTGGCCGTGTCCTAAGAAAAGCGCCAGCTACAGTGATTGCTCATTGGTTGTTTCGAACTTTCGATGTCATCACGTGGGCTTCGGGGCTAGCCGATAGTCTCGGAACTCTGCATCTTTTGCGTAAACTGTAAACAAATTCTAGCAATTTCTTTAGGGCGCGGTAAATAAATCTAAAACCAAATCAAACCATACATTATTCGCGGGATTAAGGTGCGTGGCTCGCTCTGCGATTGGAAAGCCTTCCATTATGAAGTCGTTTGACTCGTTTCAAATTTAGTATTTTAGTTTAAAAGGTAAAAATTATTTTGATAAGTTATAACTTACTACTTGATATGTAACTTAAAGGGCTTTAGAGTAAAATTGATAAGGATTTGATAGTGGTGCTTTCTAAAGACTTTTGAAAGGTAAAAAAATTCATCAGGTAGGAAGTACTAAGATTTGATTTTAATTTGTTTTTTAAACTTAGTGGGTTTTTTTAATTATAAAGTAATTATATTTGATATCCGCTTGATATTTTAACCTTTTTATAATCATTATAATTCTGACTGTTTAGTATGTAAATTGTGGGATATTGGAAAAATAAAACTTTATCTTTAAATATTAAAGTATCGCAAAAACCTGAACTAGTATTACTTAAATAGACAACCAGATGGGCTGTTTCCTAAGGTATTAGTTAACCTGCTTTAGAAAGAAGCTCAAAGGCCTATCACAAAAACTTCATTAAGTATACTTATTATCAGTGTTAACTCAATATTGCTTTCTTTCGAACGGAAACAGCTTTGTTAGTTTTCCTGCAACACATTTTTTGGAATTCCAAGTACTTCTACTGATAAGGTTATGAAGGTCTTGAAACGGTGACTAACATTTTACAAATAATTTAATTTTCATGTAGAGTTTTAAAAATAATAGTTAGTTACAATATGTACACTGAAAAGTAAAATAAATATAAATATCAAATTTTGTATTTTTAGTGAAAATTTATTTTTGTATAATATATGAGGCTAAGTGGCTTTTATTCCTATTATCTAATCACAATATATTATCTTCAAATATTTCGATAATGGAAAAAACTCGGGAATTTGTGAACACCGCTAACATAGTGCTTCGATTTAAAAAATCATAATGAACCGTTTAGAGATTAACGTGGTTTTAGCGTTATTCTTGTACGGTAACTTTTCGATTGTACAAGGCGAGCCAAAAAATCGTAAATCGGTTATTTTCAACGGTTTATCGGGTGTACAAAACGTTATATTCACGTTAAACGAAACAAAATTTGAAAAAAGATCGGTTTATTACGAGATAGCGTTTAAAAATCTTGAAGGAATGCCATGTTTACCGGATCCAGACATGTTCGAGGGTGTTTCCACAAATGTAAGTTTGAATGCCTTTTTTGACTAAATATATTGGTCAGTAAATTCTAAAAGTTTGGTTTGTAAAAGTCGTGGCCACGCTCACACGCTACACATCGATGAAAATTATTAAGTTCTTTAAACTTACCTGTCCTTTTTACAAAATATGACAATTTACATCAAAAAAAGAAACGAAAAGATTTTGAAGCTAAGGCTCGATCACAAAAACCAACCGCTCCTTAAAACTTGGGCGATTATTGTAATTGCGTGGCCAACACGTTGTGCAATCTTTTACCACACGGAGAAAACTATTTTGCCACTCATGATGGCCAATAATGTTGACACGTGCAAATATGATTCAAGTGTTTTAATGATATGGATAAGTGTAATGATGGTTAAAAGATTTACCAATTTATTACGCGTTGTAACTTTTACCGATTTAGCATTAGAATTCAGTAAGTCACGAGACTTCGGTGTAAACTAAACCATTTATTATTAAGAAGAACAGAGAAAATAATAGTTTAAGTTCACTGAGTAACACCACAATTTAAACAATCATACGGGCCACAAAATAAAATTACCTTTAATGTACTTTTAAATCAATAAGTATCGCTTTTATGGAATAATTAATTCAAACATACCTCTTAAATATCAAAAGTCAAGAAATGACAACAGCAAACCGATTCAGCCCTTTTGGGGCTAATCTGTTCTGTGTAGAAACTCTGGCTCTACTAGGAAAGCTGCCGATACCAGTAAAACTAATATAAATTGAGGGTGCCCTATATGTGAGCAGTCAATTGCAACTTATAGTGAAATTCTTCGCCAATTATTGCATGGTGGTTGCTATTCAGCAGACATCTTTTACGCTCGGGCTTCCGTTGAAACCCAACATTAAGATATTGGTATCAAAAGTCAAAAATTCAGCCAGATATAAACCGGTTTTGTTTGTTTGGGCACCCTGAATGTATATTACACCTCTAAGCCCTAACGAATTCTTTCGTTCGTTTAGATTTCAATGAATTGTTGAAAATGTAGAAAATAGCTGTAATATTTCGTAGTACAATTTTTCGCAATTCTTATCTTTGTTTCGACAAAATGTTTTAAAAAAGTTTTCTTTCGAAATAGGCTTTACTGGGTGCCTAAAGAGAAAGATATTTAATTGATCTGAGAAATTAGATGGATAGTATATAATAATATAATAATCAGCTAGGCTAATACCCAAGGCACCACCTTAGGCCTAAGTCATCATGCGACTTTTTGAAGCCCTTAATTTAGGTGGCCGGGTTACAATGCGTAGGAGGGTGGTGGCAAGCCCTGCATGACACGAGATCGAGCCAACAGCTCCCTACACTAACTATTACCGTTAACCTAGACAGGTTTTTATGGAAGGGGAAACCGAAGAACTCGGCGAAAAACCCCTTAAACCAGTGGGGAGAGAACTTGCAAACTCAACGCAGAAGGAGTTGTTCCGAGTTTTCACCCAGTGCCACAAGCTGGGATCGAACCCGGCTCCTCTTGCTGCGAGGCGAAAGTGCTAACCACTCCGCCACCCCACTATAAATTGTTTCAACACTGTGGTCATCAATTTGAATTCTTAAATTGAATTCAATAGATGCGTACTTGTATCAGAATCCCAGAACATAAAATGCCAATCATGCGTCTCAAATAATTGGTGCGTAATTTGGTATGTAACAAGAACATGTTAATAGGAAATTTTTTTAAAAAACCCAGCAAAGTCCAATTAAAATTATTTGTTTAATTTTTGTTAAATAGTTACAAGTCATAAAGCAAGACTAGATTTACTTCGTAAGGCTTCGTTATATTTGTCCTATATATTCCATAGTGTATCCACATTAAAATTGTAAGTTTCGGGTTTATCTTCAGGTTTAACAGGATCTTTTAAGGATTTTAAAGCACCACGCTAAAACATTTTGAGAAAAAAATGGCACAATTATCTACCTTCTTTTTTTTGCCAACGACTTTAAATCTACTTATTATTGAAATTTCACGCTTAGACACACGAACAAAAAATTTAATCATATAAAATCATTTAAATAACCTGTTAAACCTGAAAATAAACCGACACTTAGGGCCCGTTCCAGAGACGTTTTCAAAAGTCTCGTTAAATATCGAGACTCGCGATTTAACGAGACCTAAACTAGAGTTCGTCACCTGAGAGCAAAATCCACGTAACTTTTCAAAGGTCAATTTGAGAAATTAAGCACTAAACATTTTAATGTTTATATGAAATCGCGTAAAAATACTCCGAGCTTTTTTATTGGTTTTTAAAGGTAAATAAACATCAAAAAATGATTTCTTTTATTTTTTAAAACATAAGGAGCTATAGTTTATTTCCTACACGATTTACGTGTTTCTTTTTCCAAGTTTTTTAAAGCAATATCCACGTAGGTCAAGTTACTTGTTTCTCTTCCTAAGAAATATAAGTACTATCGACATTATTTTAGTTACTTGGTTTTGTTATACTCTGAATTGGTATCTGAGACCTCAGAGCAGGAATCTCGAGGGACATTAGCACATTCCGGTGATATCAAGAAGGCTAACTCATAGAATGGTTGGTTATAAACACGGCGGCAAATTTAAAAATCGCTTGTTTTTCGTGGGAGTAAGTTCAAACTGGATAATACTGAACATTTTAATTTTATTCAAAAACAAAGGAACCTATCTTTTTACATGAGAAATAACATATACAATATCGTTTTAAATAATACATTAAAAGAAATATGCTTTTCAAAATTTAAGTCAAGTTATTTCTAACGTAACTTTGGGCGTATTTACTCTTCAAAAGATATATTTGAATTTAAATTCAAATAAAATGGGGCTACATCATTCGGCATATAACGAAAAAGTGTAACTAGATCATTTCTCTTGGCTCTATCAACTTTTATAGGCTCCTTGTATGGAGATTGAAAGTTGAAAGACTGAATATTCTTAAAGGAATTCCTTTAAGAATTCTCTGAACGCTACCCATATTCCAAAATTCTTTGTTAAGTAAGTGTTGCTGAGCAGAATTAATTTTCCCTTTGCATTAAAGGTGACATTCGTCAGGCTGATCACACACTCCAGTTACAGTTCGTGGTCTTTCTTCGCCATTTGATATTTTTCTTTTACCCATTTTGTACTCATATGACTTTTGATATCTTACATGCTTTTCCGGGATTCTTTTCTTTTACGTGACCGACTTTTGCCTGGAACTTCAGGCTCAATTTCAATTTCAACATAGTCAATAGGAGTTGGAAATGTTTCTACTAATTCCCTGTCAGTTAAACCAGCATCAACATTTTCAGAGTCATGAAGATTGGTATCAACAATAACAGTAGCTACAAACATGAGTTTAAATTTTAGTAAATTTGTTAGAAATATAAGGTCAAAAAGTTACTCTATTATTTACTTTGTAAGTCTCCATTAAATATCCTTTCTTCAGATTGTGTATTCATCATCAGACCCGTAGACTAGAATACAGTACAATAAATTTAAGACTAAAGAAAACAATAAAAATATATATTTTTTAATTATTACCTAGTTTGTTGTAGAAAGAATTATCTATTTGAAGATCAACACTTTTACAGTAAAATAAATTATCAACCATTTTGCGTTAGCGGACAAATTCGACAAATCCTTTGTCAAATGCCTACACGATAACGGAAGCAGTAGCAGGCGATGCGTTAGTTACTTGGTTTTGCTTTGAAAGGGCGGAAGATATTCTAGTTACGTGATTATTGAAACATTAATAACTTCGTAAATAATTAAGTTAAAAAAGTGAGGTTTACGACAATAACATTTTTTTTAATTAAATTACTTATATAACACTAAAAAGCAAAAACCACGTAATTCATGTTACGTGGATTTTGCTCTCAGGTGACGAGTTATAAAAACGCGTTCCAGAGACATTTTATCGAGACTTGGTAAACTCCCGCTCTCGTTGTTTCTCCTTTTTTTTAATAAGCTCCGCCCCCGTCCGGAGCTATTAGACACGCCGGAAAAAATCGGCGGTAAGCGGGACACTTCAATCGCTCAGTTAAGCCTTAGCGTTATCTGTGATTTCTTTCTTGTAAACAGTGGCAATTTTCCACTTTTGAATACTTAATCTCGGCTAGTTATCAGTTATTTTATTACATGTATTAAATTTTATTTATATATTTACTATTTTATTGGTTATTTTCATTTGTTTTTATATAATATTGACTTTTATTATTCATAAGCGCGAAATTTATTTAAAAATGGGGTAAGGAAAGAAGCAGAGCAAAGGGTGAAGAAGTTTAACCCAGGTTGAATGAAAGGCCAAATGAAGCAATTGTTCCTGAGCTTGAAGCTAGAATGGGTTTGGTCAACGGAGTTATGGAAGTAGTGAAAGCCTACAACAACATAGTAAAAGCGTGGAAAGATATGGCAAAAGAAGTGTCAGCCGTTGGTAGGGGGGCAAAAAGAACTCTCCTAAAAATTAGAACAAAATGGTCCGACTTAAAAAATATTGTAAAGAAACTGGCCCAAGATATCATAAGGCTCAGAAAATCAACTGGAGATGAGCTGACACCACTTGAGAATAGAGTGGTGAAACTAATTGGCGAAACTATGATTCATGGTATAGCAGGTGTTGAAAATCGCATTGGTACTACAGCAATGAAGAAACTAGTACATTAAACTCTACTTCATTTACTTAAAAAATAAAATTTTAATTGTTAAATTGACATTACAATTTGAAACAATGAATAGAAAACTCCGTACCTTCTACAAGCGCTAGCAGTTTCACATACCACCAGCGAGAACAAGTGGTGTTTTTATTCGTTCACCAAGTATGGGGTGTTTCACAGTAAGCCTTTGAGTACTCCACCGAGCGAGGTCGGTAGTGCTCCCCTTAATTTGGCTTCAAAGAGACGTGATGTAATATTTCTATTAAGTAGAGGATATCATAATTTAATTGAAATTTAATTATGATTTCCATATTGATGACAACACAACGGCAACAAAGATTGACAATGCAAGATATTGTCAACAAAATGGGTATATTTAGAAACGCTCAGTTTAGATGTATTACTTACTAGCAGATATAGCTCAGTTACATTTTTTAAATAGACGCAAGGGCTGAAAACCCACTTCCAAATCCGCCTAGGCCAACGGTAAAGGAAAAATCCAAAAGTGTTTTATGTATTGTTAACGTTGCTCTTTTCCTACATTCTCTGAAAAATAGATTGACATTAATTAAGATATAAGTAATGATTTGGTATATCTGTTAAAGTTGACAAAGTAAGCTATAAAAAACCTCATACCTGTGTCCTCCGAACCTATTGCTGCTAGCAGTGCTGAAACATTAATAATCAAGAACGATTCACTGGGCATTAAGAAATGATTCTTAACGAAATGCTCAATTTTATCTCACCTTTTCCAGTCATTTGGACAATACCAATAAAATTCTGGTTAACATACTCAACTCTTTGTTCGGGCTGAAAAGGAAATTGAAAATTTTATTTCAGTGATCTCGCCTTATAAACGTATAATGAATAACCCTGAAACATAATTGCATTTACCAGAAGTATGTCTACTACTTTAAAATTAATTTAATGAATATTACTTATTACCTTTTCTCTAGCTCTCAGATGTAAAACTTCCCACAACAATGAAACGTATTTCTTTATTATTGTCAGCTGACCCATCGTCCAACGGAGCTGTCTCCATCTTCATGCAGGCTTTTTCACCTAATATCAGTTTGGCGGTAGATTTGAATTTCATTTGGATATTTTTCAAAGGTGGTTATCACCTTCCGGTAATTATTTAGACATAAAAGTAGTTAGGGGATCAATAAACATTTCATTCAGTATATTTGGCAGTTTTTATCATTGGGTATCAGCTGAAAAGGGAGATGGGTTCCCCATTCTCTTTAAATGATAACTACAATAATAAATAAATACTTCTATTTTAAGAATTGAAATAATTTTTAATTGATAAGGTGTAATACAAAAAATAATTTGATGTTGTGAATGATTTGACAAACACTCAACTTGACAGTCTTGTGTCGATAACAATTTTCCGTCTTTCCAAAACAAATACAGCACATGATTATGAGGATTTATAATAAGATTATTTTATAATACAATTGCTCCCAGAGTCACATTTTAAAAATATCAAAACGAAAAGATCGCTCTTTCTTCTTTTCGTTTTGATATTAAATACAAATAATGATACACGAATTCTTACCTGCGTAGCAAAATCTAATCTACGGGGTGTCTTCAATTCGGGCCTTGGCCATTCCAATTTGTAGCTCAATAAACGTGGTTTCAGGTAAATGTTTGATTGATATGGCCAAAAATCCATTTTTTATATTCAATTCATAGTATTGGGTCTTTCGCGATACATTATTTTCAGCGGGACATCTGTTTCGATATTGTTTACACCTTGTTTTAACACGTTAGCTCGAAGAAACTCCGCCGCCATTTTTTCACAATTTTTGCCTCCGAATGCGTTAACGGGAGCTCTGGAGCTTTGGTCTAGCTCTCGTTAAATAACCAGACTTTTTGTCTCGTTTAAATGTCTCGTTAATTAACGAGACACACCCCCTTTCTCGTTAGTTAACGATACTTTTTCGTCTCTGGAACGGGCCCTTAATCATTTAAAGAGTAAGTTGCAAATTATTTGTTACCGCCCGAATTTTGTTAAAACATGAAACGCTTACCTTTAAAATGCCCAAATTTAGTGTTTCCTTGCTTTCCATTTCGTAGTTATTTGGAAATTGTTTGTAGAACGTGAAAACAATTTCCAATTTTAGCCTGGTGATTGAGGCCATTGACTACACGTTATTTCTCATTGAAAAAAATATATAAAGTAGTTTCATTTATATTCCGAAAATCTATGTACATCTTACTCATTATATGTGAATGCAGTATGGAAATAACACATCACTTACATCAAACATAAACGAACAGAAACATCTTCACTAGCTAACCACGTTCTAGAAAAAACACACTATCAACTTCGTATCCGTGAAATTGAAAGAATCCAGTAACAAACCCATAGAAATAAAAAAATCTGAAGCGATCTTTATGAAAAAATCCGTAGAACACAAAAAATGTTTCAATCGCGATCTGGGAAAAAACATTATTTTCGTGTTGTTTTATGGAAACTAGTATACTGTTATAGGTTATATAAAAGTGTTCAATAGTTTTAATCGATGATTCAAAATAGTTGAAAATTAACGAAACAAATTTCGGCCGCACATTTTTGGAATCAAAACACAGCGTTGCCAGATACCAGTTTATCTGCCATGCTAAAAAAGATGGCAGTGTTGTAAGTTTTCTTTTATTTTAAGTGAAACACTCAGAAATTTAAGTACTTTTAATTTTCCCACCAAATCTAGAGGTAAAAATTATACTTTTTCGTGGTAGCTATCGATAAAGACTATAGGCAAACGACTCATACCTAAAGGTCGTAACAAAAACGCGTTTCCCTTTATATGATTTTAAAATTTTATTGTGCACATGAAATATCGTTGAACTTCATTTGTATACATTAAAGCTACCTTTATTTTAAATGTTTATTTGTCAAAACCATTTTAAGCGCTTCAGGTAAGTGCATTCTATCCGTTAAAATTAGTTTTAGGCGTGTAAATAAGCGAATAAACTCTGCATACTTGAATAAGGTATGCATAATGCAATGGCTGCAGTAATCTTAACATTTAATTATGTGACTTTCTAGGGTCTTACGCGATTAGGCTATTAATAATAGAAATCATTATCATAATCAGCTAGGTTAATGTACTATGCAATTGATCTTATAATAATTTAAATAGTGAATTGATAATCGTCATTCAGTTAGTGCATAAATCATATTTATAAAAATATTTTCTGAAAAGATTTAACGTTTACTAAACATTATCTTTTCTTCATAAAGGAAATCCAGTTTGATTTAAAAAAACACACATTTTTTTGCCAGGTACTGTCAATTGAAAATGTAACATTGCCATTTTGGAATCGTCCGGGATTTGAACGAAACGGTAAAGGATTTTCCACAATTACACTCTTATGGTTGGATGATGTTCGAGGTGTGCAAAATTGGAAATGGAGAGATGTCGCCCATTATACTGGCGTAGTTCAAAATATGTTTGTGTACAACAGTCAATTGGTTGAGCTTTCAACTCAGATCAAATACATGTACGGTGTCAACCTCTTAAAATTACTCATAAAGAATTCAAATTTACGATGGCTCGACGATTTATCTTTGGAATGTTCTAATTGTTACCTAATCCGATTGCAAGATAACCCCATCGAACACATAAGGAAAGAGGTTTTTGGATCACAAAAATTGGTACTATTAGATTTAAGGTAACGCTCTATGACAAGACATTCGCAATCGTCCTGGAAAGTGTATTGGTGAAATGCAGTTGTATATATCAAGTTTGAACCTTTTTTCAGCAAAATACACTTTTCACCTTTTAAATAAAAATTATATTGATTTTGATCTTATGAATAACTTATTTATCCATTATAGTAGAAATCATTTCAAAGAGCTACCGAAAGACCTGTTTGAGAATTTCAACTTTACTGGTAATAACAGTAAAGAATTCACGTTAATTCTTAGTGGAAACCCTTTGTCAAAGCTTGATGAAAACACGTTCAAACCGTTGACGAAAGTGTTTAATCGCATCTCAGTAATATTTAACGGTGGTACTTTAAGAACATTTTTTCGATAAGGGGCTGTTTACAAATGACGTAACGCTAAAAATCAAACTTTTCGAGTCCTCCTCGCAAAATGGATTTAAACCTTACAAACACTCAAACCCTCTTAATTGACTTTCAAATTTAAGCTATTTTATGTTTTGCGTCTAATACAAATAAATATGAAATAAAGTCTATAGGCCTTTATTAAAAGGTGGGTAGAAATGGCGACCCTCCCAGCAAAATTTGAATTTATGTGAAAGACCAATAAGAAACTGCTATTTCGTTACACGACGTCTGAAACGCAGACGATTTTAAACCGAAAACACGAAACTACGCGAGACAGGAAATTCGTTTTCATATAAATTCAAATATTGCTGCGAGGGTTGACATTTTTACCCTCCTTTTAATAAAGGCTTATAAATTAAACAATTGATAATTTAGTCATTACGTCATTTGAGTGAGGCTCCTAAGTCAGTTATATCGATTACATATTTTATTTTAGTTAATGATACATTTCATTGCGATTGCGAACTAAAATGGCTCTTGGATCCACAATTTGACATCACTGATTTGGCATGTACCGATCGTGGATCCTCACACAAAAATCTGAAAGAGTTTCTTATTGAGGAAAACTGCACTTCTCGTGATGGAGCCTTCACCGCAACACCTTACATTAAACATTATCTATACGAATATAATGAATATAATGAAAATTTTATTAATTAAAATCTTTGAGTTCATTTTTTGAGTGAAAAAAATATTATTTAAAGGGAAAGTCCAGGTTGCGTAAAACTTGGGTCTATTTGAAAGATCATGTTTAAATATACTCAAAAATATCAGCCGTCAAATTGTATATTTTTTAATGAGGAGAAATTAATTTTTAAACGAGCGAAATTTACCATCCAAGTGAGCTGCCATTTTCTTTCGCCTTCCCTCCGCAGACCGCACGCGGAGCAAACACGCGCATAGATGAGAGCGCTGTTAAAGCGCGAACAGCGCGTGATTAAAGTCCTAAAACGTCACCGCGAAACAAAATGGCAGGTCGCTTGGCGGGTAAATTTGGCTCGTTTAAAAATTAATTTATCGTCATTAAAAAAAGATATAACTTTACGACTGATATTTTTGAGTTTATTTAAACATGATCTTTCAAATAGACCCAAGTTTTATCCAATCTGGACTTTTCCTTTAAAAATAAACAATATATTTGTAAATCATAGATAACACGTGTAGCCTTAAGCCTGCATGTACATTATTTCTCGCTACATTGTATATTCGCCAAAATATCAAATTTAGTTTTTATCAGAAAAATTGCTTCTCTAGTGTCTAGGATAGTCCTTATTTGAGAGTATTTTTAAAAACATACAAATGTTTACGGTCTTTCTCAATAATGATGCTCCAATATCACTAAATCTGATATAATGATAAACTTGAGAACATTCGAAGTTGATTAATTTTTAAATTACCTTATATCTATATCATTAAGGAAAATATAGAAGTTTTAATTAAAGTGCTGTGAGTTAGATAAAGGCTACAATGTCTTAAAATGAAGATGATGTGAAAACGTATTGGAATTAAAATGTGTTATATTGTCTTCGATTTTTATGGTGTCAGTCTCATTTTTTGTTGAGTCTCCTAGCAAAGAATTTAGACCCCAGGAATGGAAACTGCAGCTCTATCTAGTAAAATTTGCTTGTCTCTAGCCTACAAAGGCAAACCTAGGTTGACGGCTTATTTCCGGTTCTATTGATTCGCCTAGCCGGAAGCTCTCCCGTCAACTCGAGAGGCGAGGCAATAACGGTTTTTCTTTTGATTCCTGTGGTCTATATTCTTTGCTCCTAGTAAGCTCTTGCGTTTTGTTTACGCGTTTCTGGAACTTGTGGTATTGGACTAATTATAAGACTGTTAGACTAAACTTAATTTTCTAAAAGGACGAGAAGGAAATTTCACTACTATTATTTTATTTGACTATGTTTCTAACGCTCTCCATTATTAGAGCCTAAATTTTTACCCTAGTGGTAGCCACTAATTTTACTTTCCAACTGCTTATAAAAAGCAACGCTTCCATACCAGAAAGCTTGGTCCTACCCTAGTTTTCCCCTCTCTCGCTGACCCTCGGTGACGCTGGCCACTGCTTCTATCTATATGTCAATCAGGATTAAGGTTTTACCCCGTTATGCCGCCACCGAGTCCCGTGTAGAAAGCTTCTATTCAGAATAGGACCCCGGCAAGTTACAATATAGTGGGAATTGAAATTCCCAAAAAAAAACCGTTGGAAGATTTCACAAAGGATATGTAAATACAGATCTATTTTCTCGACGGCACAAAATGAATCTACGCAACTTGATTTTTGTGGCTTTATAACAAGGTACTGATCTCTGTAAAAATACTAAGTATTAAAACAGCAGGTTATTTAAGATATTTAAAGTATAATTCTACACTAGTTTGATAGAAAATTATTAGGATCCCAAAACAAAGTTACTTTTATTCTTAGCAAATACGAGAAAGGATTCAAAGTGAAGAAATCTGATATGAGCTAGGGACTACAGGTATTCAAGTCTGCACAACAGGAAAGGTCCATTTGTTTTATTAAATCTTTTATAATCATCTAGGTTAATAGCCACCACCTTAGACCCAAGTAATCAATTTACTTTTAATTCCGCTAATTCAAATGGCTGGGTTACAATGCGTAAGAAGGTGGTGGCAAGCCTTTCATGACAAGTATTCACTTATGAGACTACTTCTTTGATGCTGTAAATTCGCCTTTTACCAGATTACGTTGTTAATTTTAGAGGACAGATATCTTCATTGAATACCATTTTTACCACTTTTTCTTCTTGGGCGCAATACACTTTTGGAAACCATTCGTTTCAAAATATGCTTCATCGCGCACGGATTTGTATTGCAGCGGACGGTGGAATTATTGAACCTCATAAGACGCGTGAATTCTGGAATTCTACTATGTAAATTGTATTTTCTCTAAAAAATTATTTAAAATGATTTGGCTTAAGAAACAGTCCCTTTTTTATCTTTACAAACATACGATCATTTCAAATTAGATAGGTTTCTTTAACTTTCTTTTTCATGAGACGTAAACCTTTTTGGGTAGTACCAACTGGTTTTTTTTTCATGACGTATATTATTTCAATGAACAATTGTCCGTTTTTGACCAAACCAATTTCATTAAGGGTTTTCGAGTAAGCTCTACAACTTGTTGATTGAAAATTTTCGTCTACCACATATCGTTTAAAAAATAAAAATTTCAAAACGGTGAAACATTTCACGATTTTTCTGAAAATTCCAAAAAAAAGGGTCCTCCCCGAGAGAGTATATCTTGATAATTTTACATTTCTAGCAACTATAGTTTTTGAGAAAAACGCCTGGGCCGATCAAATTAAAACACCCTGTAGAGTATTCTATTAAAAATTCTGAAAATAAAAATCGTTTTCTCAAAGTAGTTCTTTACGATTTCTATCATAAACAGGAATTACCAGAGCTCTATCATTATGTAATATTATAAATAAAAGAAAAATGATATTATAAATATTTAGTATCACATACGACAGCTGTTCATAATTATTTTTGAATTAGCAGAATTTAGGATTATTTGAACATAGCTATTTAGTCTTTAACCAATTTTTGTAAGAAGCATCTAAATAGTTTCTAAAAATAACCGGATTTAATGGCATTAAACGTTGCTCGATGATTTGTTCCTACACTGTAATGCTTGATATAATCTTCAGAATTTCTTCTTAGAACTCTTAAGATATTATATTAAAATACTTTTAGAAAAGTCTTTAGAAATTGACCCACCGTTCTTAAGATATTATAAATAAAATACAATTTTGTTTAACAAAGAAGATTCGAAAAAACTTTGATAAAGCGTTTCTAAAAGTTTTCTATAGACAATTTTCGTAAGGGTACTGTTACTGAAGTTGGAAACGTTTTTAACCTTTATTGAACAAGAAAATAATTGTGTAGTCTTGCGGCGAAAATATTTGCGTTTAGTATACAAGTTCTCTCCCAACTGGCTAACAGGGTTTTTCCTCGAGTACTTCGGTTTTCCTTTTCCATAAAATGTTGATGTGAAATGGAATTGTGAGTTTTGTGAGCTCTTGGATCGCGAAACAAGGTGGGCTGGCAATCTTATGGTCCAAATCATCATCTCGATTTACTGTTTGGATGGAATTTTGACTAATTTAATCGTGGACGAAATGCACCAAGAGCATCTTGAACTTATTCGAGATCAGAAATAAGTCGGGATTATGCCACTGGAACTTTTTCACACCATAGGTTTCGGAACAGTTCAGAACTGAACCACTTCACCAGTTTCCTACGCATTGTAACCCGGCCACCGGATTTAATGTCTATAAAAGTCACTAGCTGGCTTAGGCTAATAGTTGTGCCTTGGGTATTAACCTAGCTTATTATTGGTATTATTATTTTACACATTTAGAAAAGGAATGAGTTTTATATCAACCTGACGAGGTATGGCGATATTTGTCTACTCACTGGTAAATAAACTCATAAAGCCAGGGCCTACTCTATTTAATTTAGTGTTTGGGGGCTACAATGACTGTGCCTCCCACGAGGAAACCCTTTATAGAGTTATATCAGGGTCAGGGCTTATTCTATTTAATTTCGTGTTTGGGGGCTCCAAGGACCCTTTACAGGGTCAAGTGATAAAACGTTGCCTATGCTTTTAAAGCTTAGCTTGTATAACATGGTGGCTGTTAACAAAATTATCCAACTCTTTATTTCGGAACAACCTCTTATTAAATTTCCACCTACTATTTATTTATAAAGTGTCATTGAAACACAAGAAATATGTGACTAGCACTTTCGCCCCTTAGCAAGAGGAGCCGGGTTCGATCCCAGCTTATGGCACTGAGGTGAAAACTCAGAACAACTCCTTCCGCGTTGAGTTTGGAAGTTCTCTGCCCACTGATTTAAGGGGTTTTCCTCCAAGCTCTTCAGTTTCCTCTATATAAAAACTTATTGGGGTTAATAATAATAGTTAGTGTAGGGAGCTGTTGGCTCGCGTGGCATGAAGGGCTGACCATCACCTGCCTAAGCAAGTTAACCCGCTCACCTGAATTAATGGCTTTAGAAGTCGATTGATGATTTAGGCCTTTATTACTTTACACATGTTCAGTGTTTATTGGGGCAATATCTACGGTAGATTTTCATTTGGTAGAAACGGGAGAAAAGGTAATTACGTCTCAGCCTTCTTTTTGGTCCTTAGCGTGGAAATCAAGTGCTGCATTCAAAATTGAAAACATCAGTTAAGATAACAGAGACTGATGTCTCTACAGACGAGTTACAAGGTAGTTATTTTCTAAAAAATATAGGTTGGAAATTAAATCGATCCGTCACATTGTAATTTAATAGAAATCAGACTGAATAAACCGTATCTAGTCGTATTTTAAAAATCGATGCCTGATCGGAAAGAGGCCTGCCTGGCGTTGTGTGAGATATTGATTCGAAGAAAGCTTTTCTAGCCAACTTTGCCCGCAACAGTTGATATGAAATTTCGAATTTTCATTGTTAAACAAAATTGTATTTTATTTATTATATCTTAAGAACGGTGGGTCAATTTCTAAAGACTTTTCTAAAAGTATTTTAATATAATATCTAAGAAGAAATTCTGAAGATAATATCAAGCATTACAGTGTAGGAACAAATCATCGAGCAACGTTTAATGCCATTAAATCCGGTTCTTTTAAGAAACTATTTAGATGCTTCTTACAAAAATTGGTTAAAGACTAAATAGCTATGTTCAAATAAACCTAAATTCTGCTAATTCAAAAATAATTATGAACAGCTGTCGTAAGTGATACTAAAAATTTATAATATCATTTTTCTTTTATTTATAATATTACATAATGATAGAGCTCTGGTAATTCCTGTTTATGATAGAAATCGTAAAGAACTACTTTGAAAAAACGATTTTTATTTTCAGAATTTTTATTAGAATATTCTACAGGGTTAATTTGATCGGCCCAGGCGTTTTTCTTAAAAACTATAGTTGCTAGAAATGTGAAATTATCAATCAACAAGTTGTAGAGCTTACTCGAAAACCCTCAATGAAATTGGTTTAATCAAAAACGGACAATTTTTCATTGAAATAATGCGTCATGAAATAAAACAAGTTGGTACTACCCAAAAAGGTTTACGTCTCATGAAAAAGAAAGTTAAAGAAACCTATCTAATTTGAAATGATCGTATGTTTGTAAAGATAAAAAAGAACTGTTTTTTAAGCCAAATCATTTTAACTAATTTTTTAGAGAAAATACAATTTACATAGTAGAACCTTTAGAATTTTTTATAAAAGGACCGGCTCCTGAACAAAACCCTATTATTTTAGAAGTTTGTCATTTAATTAAGGAGTAGTTCAGGGTAACTAAAATCACCTTAAGCGTGTGGAGCATTCTAACAACTTGGAAAATATTTGCATTCATACCTTGAACGAGGCTCTTGGGCTCTTGACGTATAACCTTCTAAATTCAATTTATCCCATTCCTATAAGCAATTTAACCAGTTGGAATCAAGATTCGTATTACGTACGATTAAAACCCTGTTAAAAATAGATATCATCAAAAATAAAAAACGAAATGGCCTCTGCCGTTATGAAGTATGACGACCAACGAAGTGGTTAGCCTTCTCATACTGTAGTAAGAGCAGCGGGATTTGATCCCAGCTTGTGGCACTGGGTGAGGCCCTTAATGGGTCAGAGTGTGCAATAACTGGTGGCTTTACCGGGGAGTCGGGGTCCGGCTCTTGTAACCCATAAGGGCGGTGGCGCACTGGGAGATGTTAGCTCTGGTAAAATGGTCCTATCTCCCCCTCCGACTTTGGTCAGGTAGGGGCGGGATACTGAGCTTCGGCTCAGGCTAACGGAGAGGGTCAGTGCAAACTGGCCGCCTCGGTGGATTGGGTAGCCTGCTGTGGGGCGGCGGGCCTCCGTATGAGGGCACGGCGGTCCTGTTTCCCAGCCAGTTGGACTCACACCAGGATCTCCGGTGCCAGCTGTGCCGGTTTACTTGGACTGCTGTGTGCTCGTCGTCCCCCTTTAGGAGCTCTCTCCAAAGGGCTTGACTCCCTACCTCCATAGGTGGGGTGTCGGCTGGAGTTGCTACAGCATCCACTCTTAATCCCATTGCTGCACCTTCTGTTGGGTTGAGTGGCTTGCGTCAAAGGTGCGACCATCAGTAGTGGGGTACTGCTACCCATGCTGGATTTGTCACCTGTCTTGGCTTGGGGACGCTGGCGTAGGGCACTATGATGATAGGCCTCCGGTGGTATGGTCACTGTTACTAGGTACACCGGGCTATAAATTCTGACACACTGTGGCACTGGATGAAAATTTGAAAACACTCCTTGAGTTTGTAAGTTATATCACTGCTCGTTAGAGAATTTTACCTGAGCTCTAAGGTTTCCATAATCACTTGCTGAGGTTAATGGTAATAGTAAGTGCAAGTAGCTGTTGGCTCGTTTGGCATAAAGGACTTGCCACTTCCCTCCAACAAAATTTAACCCAGCAACATGTAATTGGCTCCACAAATCACTAGTTGACTTAGGATCTTTTATGTTGCCTATTTTGTTTACTAGGTTTAATTCCTTTGGATGTATTTGAATCCTGTTGACGCGTTTAAATACACACAGATCTTCAGAATATTTAATAGCAGTCTTAGAAAATATTATCTATAGCTTGTATGCGGGCATAACGCTTAAATGATACGTTGTAAGCAAAAAAGATAGAATAGTTTCAAATTTCCTAAGCCTAGCTCACACTTGAATTTACTTGACCTGGTTTTTATAAATGATCACCGATTTCTCAATGGAGTTCACACCAGAGATAACGTACCTGGCTGTGATCTTTTTGCTGTTTCTGGTACCCTCAACTTCCCACGGCCATTTGTACAGATAATTAATCGTACTGTTCTCAAGTATAAGGATCTGTCTCCGGAAGAGATTGTTGCGACTGTACACTATGCTCCTTGGGACATTGCGTTTTCTTCGTGCACTGTTGATGAGACTTGGGAGCTTTGACTTGATATCTTTTGGTCGTGCGTTAAGGACAATATTTCTTCTGTTGCTATTCGAGGAAAGAAGCGTTCGCCCTGGATTACGGGTGAACTCGTTCAAGATAGCCACGTTAAGAACTCGCTGTTAATGGAAGCTAAGAAAACCGGCAAAAATTGTACTTGGAAACGATATAAATACTTTAACAATGCCTTACGAAGAAAGACTAGAGAAGCTTATGACGGCTTTGTGTCACTTTTACATGATACTATCATTGCTTATCCAAAACGGTTTTGGAGTTTCGTTTGCTCGAAGTCCCAGCTTCCACCTCCGTCGTCTTTTAAAGTCCAGGATAGACAACTATCATGTCCATTGGCCATAGCGACAGCTTTTGTTGATTTCTTCTATCGCAGCTTTACAAAATCGGAATCAGATCTGACTCTTCCCAGTCTTGGACCGAGTGCGAATACTTTATCTCTTACTTCTATTGACTCTTCAGAAGTTGCCACGGCATTAAAATGCATGAAGTCGGGATCTGCCTGTGGGCGTGACGGTATAACACCCAGGCTTCTCAAAATAATGTGTCCTGCTATAATTGACCCGTTGCGTTGGTCAAATTGTTTAATTGGTCACTCGCAACGTCATCTCTCCCTTCGGCCTGGAAACTGGCTAACGTCGTTCCTGTCTACAAAGGATCGGGAAAGCGAAATGAGATATCAAATTACCGTCCTATATCGCTGACCTCTGTTGTTGGCAAATTACTTGAGTCGGTAATTTATGAGAAACTGAATAAGTATTAAAAATTGTTAAAAATATTTTAAAAAGAACTGCTACTACATGGAGTTGTTTAAAAGCATAATTTATTTTTCTTTGGGAGCTTTCGGACCGCGGTCCTTCCTCAGCCAAGCGTCGCAGATGTGGTTTCCGACAGGGTCTGTCGTGTACGCCTCAACTTTTGCACTCTCTACACGAATGGTCAACATTCCCTTACCAAAATGGGAGTCTTACTTTAGTCTCCAATTAATCTCAATGTAGGATCAAGGATTTTTAAGTATTATGTAAGCATTAAAAACTGAGACCAGAATTGTGGGTCCTAAATAAAATCTATTTTAGTCTCAATAAAAGAGTTTTATTATTATATATTTAAATGAAACTCATTTTAGTCCCAGTTAGGAAGACTCATTTCTATAGACTTAAAAGCAGCTTAATTGAGAGTTGATTATGAGTTACAATATTATATTAAAATAAGAGTTATTTAGAACTTCAATTTAGTATCATATGGGGAGACTAATTTTTGTGGACTTGAAAGAGGCTTAATTGAGAGTTGATTATGGGTTACAATATTAGATAAAAATAAGAGACATTTAAGATTTCACTTAAGTCTCATATGGGGAGATTAATTTCTGGGGACTTGAAAGATACATAATTGAGCGTTGCTTAGAGGTGAATAAGTAGATAAGTCCAAAATGAATGGACTTATCTACTTATTCGCCAATTTTATCATCCTTTACAATGTAGTTCATAGGTGGTTCCTTTTAACTTAACGTTGCTTAGAGGTAACAATTTGAAGTTAAACTAAAAGTAATCGTAAATTTCATGTTAAACTTTCGACTGGATCCTCTTATCTAGCTATTTTGGTAGTGTTATCTAAAATAAGTCTCGCTCACGTGCCGCGCAATTTATATAAATAAATGTACATTTGTCCAAACAATACACCAAATATTTCATATGATCTACGCGTACTGTACTATACTTTTATATTATACTTTTAAAATTATATTGTAGTAAAGTCCAAACAACTGAAGTCTATTTACTAAATAATATACTTGAAATTCTTAAAATAAGATATTTCATTTCAAGTAAAATTATTTCTAAGTACGAGTGTGTAAAACAAATGAACTGGATCAAAAATAGCCTAGCATCTAGCGCCATCCTTGAAGTCTGGAGATTTTAAAACTTGCAATCCAGCATGGCAGCTGAACAAAGTAGTCATTTTTGATTCAGTATTTGAGTAGCCAGCTAGAGGTTCATTATAAAATTAGATATTTAGAATGTAATTTTGTTTTTTCAAAGGACGCCCGAGCGTAAAAACTACCTGCTATATAGCGATCGCCATGCAAGAATTGGTGAAGAATTTCACTATAGATTGCAGTGAACTTCTCACATACAGGGCACCTGGATGTATATTATTTTTACTGATATCGGCAGATTTCCAATTATTGCTAGAGTTAACCCTTACCAAAATCGTGACTGTCAGTTTTAAGCTTAAAAAGGTTTTATTTAAAGCCGCTACAGTTCCTAATACAGCCTCAAATCAGATTTAATTCATACTTATTCTGACTTGATTTGAACTCAAAACAAGTATGAAATAAGTAATAAATAAGGATTGATGTATTTGGAACTGTGGCTTTAAGACTTGATTTAGACTCAAAACAAGTATGAAATAAGTAATAAATAAGGATGTATTTGGAACTGTGGCAGCTTAAATTAAGTCTCAAATGTGTTTATTCTTGTATACTTATTTAAAACTTGATTTTACAAGATTTTTGCACCGTAATTAAGACTCTCATTTTCTCAGAATAAGTATGAATTAAATCTGATTTAAGGCTGTATTTGGAACTGTGGCAGCTTTAAATAAAACTTTTTTAAGTTTAAAAGTGACAGTCACGATTTTGGTAAGGGTTACTAGATGAACGTAACCCTCCCGACATTCATGTGGTTTCGTTTTGACTGGTCAAAGGCATTGGACTCTGTTTGCCACAAACGGCTGTTGCTTAAACTTGAAAGAGCTGGTATCAGTGGAGTGCTTTTGAAGTGAATTCAAGATTTTTTACACAACCGCTTCCAGCGTGTTGTGTATCGCGGGGAATTCAGCTCTTACCGACCAGCTCTTTCTGGCGTGCCTCAGGGATCAATACTCAGACCCTTACTTTTCAACGTTTTTGTCTCTGAGCTACCATCAGTTCTGGCTCACGATTGTTCTCTTTACCAATATGCCGATGATAGCTACATCTGTCTCGCGATTCGATCTGCGGCTGACCGTTTATCGCTGCAGGATAATGTTACTCGTGTCTTCCAATGGGGTGTCGCCAACAACATTTCCCTAAATATCAAGAAATGTAACTTCATGATAATTAGCAGAAGGAATTCTAACGTAGATGTCCCCTATGAGATAAATGGTGTGGCTATTGCTCGCGTTGTTACTATGAAGATCCTCGGTGTTTTCATTTCTAGGGACCTAAAATGGGCGTCTCATGTCAACCACGCTTGTAATCGCGCCCGACGTTTATGTGGACTTATTCGCCGCACTACTGGTTATACCCGGGCCTCCGTGACGCACTTTCGTTCGCTGTGCTTACCAGTACTTGACTACGCCTCTCCGGTTTGGAATCCTTTACTTAAAAAGGACATTGCTTCTATGGAACGTGTTCAGCTTACGTTCACTCGATTTTACTTGAAGTCTCCGCGTGCTAACTTAGATGGATAGGTCTCGTACAGTCAAAGACTAGCTGTTTAGGTTTTTAACATCTAAACATTTTCGAAAGCTAAACATGGGTAAGAGTTGGTGTTGTTTCCTTAAACACATCTGTTTAAATAAAACGAGTTTCTCAAACAATCTTCCAAGATCTTTCCGGTAGTGTTCCAAACCGGAACAGCTGGTCAGAGGTCATGTTTATAAAATAAACTTTGTGGTTTTAAAAAATAATGCTAAACACTGATGATTAATAAGTGTATATTGCGTTACGAGTTTAATGTATATTTCGCGTTGTATATATTTCGTTTAATTTCGTTTTCCATTTTTCTAAAAAAAATAATATTTGTTAACCACCGTTATATTAATAGTGTTAACTACAATATGGACCGGGTTCTTATATCATCTCATAATTTTAAGTTATTGTTAATTAAGACTAATTAAATAACACTAATGTATATAAATCAATAATTGAACATGAACTACTAAAAGTTAATAAAATAACATTACTTTTTATGTGATTTAAGACCGTATTAACACAAATATAATTTAAATTAATATCGCTAAAATATAATCAGGCAGTTAAAAAAATGAAATCGACAGTATAGGCAGTAGGGGTTTCATTAATTCGTAGCCAATTAATATTCATGTTATTTTAGATCGTAATTAAACAACTCAAATATACGGCTACTCAAAGAGTGGCGTATACGGAAAATTAACACATGTTTTAAACCACAACACGCGAACCTTTGAACATGTTTAGCAACTAATCTTACAAATCTTAGACGTGTTTTCATTGTAAGCGCCAAAAGCATTTAATAGGTTTAATCTCAAAACGTATTCTATCTAAACACTTTTTAACGATAAATATGAGAGGCAAATAACACGTTTAATTTCTAAACGCATGATGTTACAAAGCTGAAACACCCTACACATGATCGTTTTATACATGATAAATATTCTGTTGCATTTTGGTGTTTAAGAAACTGTTTAGTATCTAAACACCTTTTTTTCTGTGTACTACCACTAAATGTTCGCAGAGACGTTTGTGATATGATCACACTCTTGAAATTGACCAGGTCAGCGAAATTCAATCTTTGCGATTATATGACATATAGTACCCGGCAGTCTTGCCCTACGTACTACGTAAAGTTTGCCCGATGCTTGGCTTTGAAAAAAGTCATTTTTCATCCGGAGTGCTCGTACATGGAACTCGTTGCCCGCCGACTTCGGGGAGATTTCCACTCAGTTTCCTATCCCCCAATTTCGTTCCTTAGTAACGGAATTTCTTTTTTGCATTTGGCTTTCACAAAATTCTTAATTTTATCTTTCTTTAATTTAATAATTTTTTATTTTGATTTTATTTATTTAACTTTTTTTGCGTTTGGTAATCTAATTTATTTGTTTGTATTGTCCCGGTAACCACCACGTATAGGCTTTGCCTGTGTGGTTTCCTGCAAAGTTTGTTTCTTTTGCGAAATAAATATTATTATTATTATTATTATTATTATTATTCAACATTCTTGTAATTTCCTGTATTCTCTTAGTCTTTATTATTTCTAGTCTAAGACCTTATTTGTAATTAAATTTGTTAAACTTATATACTAATTCCTTCTACTATGACGATTACAATTATTTTGACAAATTAAAATTTAATAGTTAATATGTATTAAGAGAAGATTCTGAGAAGAGGATATTTTTGTATATTTTTATTCGTGACCAGCCACTTAGGTTATGATATAATAATTGTGTAAATTTAAACTAGTAATACATCACGTCTCCTCGAGTTGGGTTGAGATACCCTGAATTTTTTTTAATTGTTTAAAAATGAACGATAAACTATTTTAAATGTTTGATTAACTTCAATTTACTATTTTAAATTATAAATATTGTAATATAAATGTTAAGCTTCATCAGGCAGAGTATATTTAAAATTTAAACTTTGATTATTTAAAAAACAAAATTTAATTTAGTCTCACTTTGGGCATACTTGTAGTTCCCGAGACTTATTTATTTATAATTTTAATAAATTTTCAGCGATTGTACTTTAGACATTTCTTTTAACGTAATATTTAATTTTCTTTCTTTTGCAGCTAACATATGAAAATTGAGTAAAATTTGATGTTTTCGGTGGTCAAAGAAAATTCATTTTACCGTAAAGAATGCAAACACTGCCAAGTGAACTATGTTCGTACCCCATCTAGTAGCAAATATAGTTACAAAACATCCAAGGGGTTTTCCTTAAGATGCTGGATTACCGAAGTACAAACATTGATATTAAATATTTAAGTAAAAATCACAAACTCCTTTTTAAGCACTAAAGGTATGGTTGATCTGTTTTTAGAAAACACATTTTAAGGTGTAAAATGAATAAACTTATATTGCTAAAATTTTAAGCTACTTATCTGCCTTAATTGGTTAAGCACAGTGGGGTAGACAAGGAAAGGATTAACTTTGTCTGTACTAAAATTTAACCGCTTTTTTGGTCCCTTTAGGTATTGAAGGATTTCTGGCTACGCCACTGGTTAAGCAAAATGTTTTTGTGATAACTAACGCTAAAGCTATTCGAAAAACGTTAATTTTAGCAATTCATCAATTATTTTACCTTTTTTTCTGTATAGGTTAGCTATAATTTTGTACCATTCTATTTAACAAATATTATATTTATGAGTTGATATGCTCTGAATGAAATATCTGACTTTTGCTCCCAACTTTACACATAGTTTTTTCTTTTGCAAAGCTAAAATCAAAACGTAGTGCCATTTCGCATTAACAAATGGATGTTTTTAAATTGTTTTTTGGAATTTAAAAAAAAATTGTCATTTGGCTAATATGTGTAGTATCGTTTCACTATTAGATGTTGATTAATAAATTATTATAGGCTTCGAGCTTAGAAAAGATAGCGCCATCTACTTTAATACCTGTCAACTAAGTGTGTGAAGAAGTAGCAGACGACTTTTGAAAAATAATGTTCCTTAACTGAAACATTAAGCTTGAATATCGAGATAATATTGAATGATCAAACAGCTTTCACACATTCGATTTCAACTTCCGTCGTTAGGCGGCGATACTTGTGACCAAAGTTTAAACTACGCACGAAGCTTATTAAATAAAATTGCTTTTATCAAAGCAGTTGGAAGGTTGATTTAAGGGGTAGTTGGGACCTATGAAGGCACATATATTGGAAATGTTTTAGAATTAAAGAGTAATTTTTTGGAATTATTATAAAAACCAAAATATACTTCTAAAATAATTTCCATCAATTTTTCCTCACCTTTCATATATTTTAAAACCATATTTTTGAAAGCTTATTTCTGGCATTGATTTTAAATGCTAAAGACGCAGTGCTTCCATATGCGGGGAATTCCTTTTTCCGGAATTTTTCAACCTTTAAAAACGCTAAAAGTGAATAATGCAATTTAAGAGGGAAAACGGGAAAAGCGATGGAAATTTAATAAAGGGTCATTATAAAAGTAATGAAAGTCACGATCCAAATATAACTTTATAGATATTACATTGGAGATGCCACCATTTGCCTCCCAGGAAAATGTTACTAAAAATGATGTAGCTATTGCACTATATCATCATGGACTAATTAACAACAGGGACGGCCCAGATCTATAACATTTCCCTATAAAGACCCAAAAAACAAGTGTTAACGCGTTCAGCAGCGTTGCCAGGCAAATATTCTTTATCCTGGTGATTCAAACTTCATAAACAGGAAACAGATTTTTAACGGTTTTAGCGGTTGTGATTTGAATTTTCAGATTGTTGTTTACAAAGGAAACCCCAAACGTCTCTCATAACCATCCATGTTATCACGTTAAATAACTATAATTATAGTTATTATTTTAGTATAATCGGTATAGTTAAATGATATTTTTTCCACCTCTGATTCTAAGATAGATTCGAAATTATCTCGGAAATTATTCATCATCAAAAAAAGGTAAACAACTATTAAGCCTTGGTACAATCATTTATATTTATGAATAATAATATTATATTATGATAATAATAATTACCGTAACAAATTTGGGAATTGCTTTTAGAACGGTAAGCAGAATATTTTACTATATGTACGATCGGAAAATCTCGACATTCTAAATTTTTACGACGATTAATTTAAAAGACTAATATATTAGCACCGCATTGTAATCTCGTGGTTCAACTTTTAAATTCCAAGGAAGCTTCTTTCCCTATTCCCCCCCCCCCGGTTATTTTGAATCACCAGCCTATACTAGCATTTCCTGTTATGCCCGCGAGTACCGCTAGAGTGCGTCGATGCTTGTTCTTTTTACTTTTTTCCCGGGCCGGACCGTCCCTGTTGTTAATTAGTCCATGATATCATTAAGGGGGTCTCACTTACTTATATTTCTAGAAGGTTGATTCCACAACTCAGAAGTTTTAAATTTGTACCATTAGGTATTATTTCACTAAGTACTTTGCGAGGGGCTGATCACTCCGCGTAATCGGTGTACAGAGCCGTACCTTTGACTGTACTAATGGGATTACGCGTAATCTTTGAAGCCCCTGCCTTTGGCAGTGCTAATCAGCGTAATCCGGTGTACAGACTTTCTAAGAGTGGTTAGCCCCTCGGTACTTTGAAACTTAAGTTGTTTTCTCGAGTTACAATTGAAGTAAAGGGAATATTTGGTTTCCGAGTTATTTCGTTAAAAAAAAACAAGAAATTATGAAATATATTTATATTTATAGTCAGGAATTAATACAAATTTAGTAGGTTATTTTTACCATGAAATACTTCTGCGTTAGTTTTAATACCAGAGTGACTGAGTAAAATAATATCACCTCGGCAGAAATCGAACCTTCAACCTTTTTGTTACCAGTCCAATACCACTACCAACAGACCTCGGAAATCCAATTTATGAAAGACTAGATTGGATTCGCTTGACGGGTAATATTTTATCCCGTTGTTGACCGCGTGGTAATAATATATGACTTTAAAATGCTTCATATTTACAAGGTGTTTCAGAGAGGTCTGGCACTATTTAACACGCGAGTTGTTTGGGTAAGAACGAGTGTAAAAGGTCTGAAGAAACGGTTTTCGAAATTAAACCGTATTCCGAGTATTTGGCCGTCAAAAATTCATCTCCAAAATGTCGAAAAACGTGCAGAAATGCAGTTTCTATATAGTCCTTGGACACAATTGTTTCTTTTACTAAGCATTTTTTTTTCGAAAAATTTAAGAAAAAGGTCACAAGTAACAAAAGTTCGTTATTATTTCGAAGAGGTATTTTAAGTGTAGAAATTAACAATAACAAGGTTTTCATAGTGACCACTTCAATTGAAAGAAAGTTACGTATTTAATTTAGTTTTTTTTTTCTTCAAGTGCCATAAGTACAAATTTAACTGAATTATATAAAATGTACATAAGATCACCTGGGGCACACGCAAATCATTCTTGAAACCGTTCAAAGATTCGAGGCGTGTTATGAATTTGCGACCGAAAATTATGGTTGCGCTCCCTACTCGTCGGAGGTTAAATTAAGGAGGCTAGTAAGTTCGAACATTAGGCAGAGTCTTGACGTAATTAAACCCTTTTAACGGTTCCGCATGGTATATTCCCATTCGATCGAAATCCCGTTCGACCGAATTCAATATGTTTCCGAAATATAGCCTAAAAGGCGGATTCGGTTCATTGGGACCTTTTGTTTGGTTTTTTACTTCTGACCCGAGATATAGCAGGGTACGCAAAAAACGTTATACCTAAACAAAATTGCTACAGGTGTACTAACGGTAAGGTAAGGTTAGGTTAGGTTAGGTTAGGTTGGGTTAGTCTCTCACTTCCCTAGGGTGGCGCGCTTTTATAAATATATTTATGCTTTGAACTTTTTATTTATATCAAGAATACAATAATTCGAACAATTTCATTTTTTAATGAATGGTGAAGTTTGTAGCAATTGCGTCGAGTAAGGCTAACGCAACTTCTTCATTCGAACCCTTCTTTGTGAGCTATTTTCTCCATTTTAGCTAACTGGCTCCAATAAGACTATCAACACTTATTTATATAAGAAGTAAACCTATTTAAAAAACGTCTCATAAAAACAAAATTTGATGTACTATAAAAAATAATATAAACGTGCAAAATTGGGCTGTAAACCGCACAATTGGGGTATTTTCGATCGATTGGGACTCAATGTTAAATCGTTTTCGAACGAATGGGATTTCGGTCGAATGGGACCAAAGCGTTCCACACCGTTGCGTCCTCTAACTTCGTAGCGATCAATAATGCGTTGTCGCAGATCGTCAATGTGGCAGACTTTAGTTTAATTTACCAATTTTTCAAGATGTCCCCAGATTTTAAAGTTGAATATGGGTAACAATTCGTGTTCTTTGAGTTACAGGAAGTTAAAACGTCCTCAAGATAAGTGAATAAAAATTTATTTTCGCAAAGCTTATTAAAGTTCGCATATAGAAGTATGATATCGTTACGATTTAAAATATAGACTAGGTGATTTAAAATACAAAGAGTAAATCAATTAGTTCTTTGTTTAATGGTTTCTCAAAGGTTAGACACACTATAACCTAAACACATAAAATGAGCATTGTATTTACACAAGTTATTTGAAATGGCCCGTATTGGCGTGGAGGCAAGCTTGGACGCGTATTCGAAAAGATTCACGAACACGACGAAAGATTTGTGGCGTGTTTCAGATTGTATCGCAGGCGTCAATTATACGTTCAACGACTCGAACTTCAGTCTTGTATACCAAGTTCTTGTTATGGCCTCAAAAATAGATATCACATGGGTTCAAATCAGGAGAACTGTCTGGCCATACAACAGTTTAGCCTCGACCTATCCACCTCTGAGAAAACTCGGCATCAAAATGAGCTCTTGCCCGCAGGCTAAAATGACGGGGTGCTCCTTCGTGCATGAAACACATTCGTTGTCTTACTGTTAGCGGTACGACTCACCAGTTAGTCTTGGTGGTAGAAAATAAGGTCCAATTAAATAGGCGCCAACAATTCCGACGTTCAGACTAAACTGCACTTGATGTGACCTAAGGGTAATCAAGTGCGGATTTTCTTGCTGCCACTCATAACGATTATGTAAATAGAAGATTCCTTCACGGAAAAAATTAGCCTCGTCAGAAACTTGGGGCATACTTAACCAATTGACATCGCGGGTCTGCTCCCGAAACCTCTGACAAAATTCGACTCGTCTTGGATACTCGGCCTCATTTAAAGATTGAACCTTTTGTAAATCGGATAGGTGGTACTGCTGTCCTCGAAGAATACGCCAGACGAGTACCTTTTTGACTCGCAATTGACGTCCAACTTGCCTCGTATTTGTCATGGGGTCATCATTTAAGATAGTTAGGTCTTGTTGCTCCACGTCTTCTGGAACGTGTCCTTCTACAGAAGCAGGTCCCGTGGGTTGTATTTTTCTAGTTTATCTTAAGCGTCTGTCAACCGCCGTGAACGTTTGTCGATTTGGAAGCTGTCTTGGAGGAAATTGCTCCTGTCAAAAAAGCAGCGCTTCCACTGCATTTCCCTGAGTGAGTCCATACATAAGATGCAAATCGGCATAATCTGCATTCGTGAAGTGCGCCACAGCATACCAGATTTAGTTTAATTTTGGAGGCCCCTCAACTTATTGAAAATTTGAGCCTTGTACTCGTCCAAAAAACTATTAGAACATGTGTTGTAGACTAAAAACATTTTTTATGTGGGTGACTATTTAATGAGACCACTAAGTACACAAGCCAACTGCATTCAGTGTACTAGCATTCAGGGGGGGAAACACGGAGATGAGCTAGATACGTTCCTTAACGCCTCGCAAGGTGTTAAATTTCTACGGCATTAGAAGAATAAATCAGCAAAATTCAATAATTTCCTTTTTTAATAGGCGTAGACACTTCGAAACACCTTGTTATTGTTAAGACGAATTTCTACACGTAGCTTACTTCTTTTATTTAAAAATCGCACTTTGGATACTAGATTTGTTTTTTATCAAAAAAGATAAGAAACCAATGCTTAGTGAATGAAATCAATTGGTTCCAAGTAATTATAAAAATTGCACATTAGCGCGTTTTTCGACGTTTTGGAGGCTGATACGGTTCAATTTAGGAAAACGTTTCCAAGGACCTCTTTCACTCCTTGTCACCCAAAGAACACGCTTGTAAATTTGTGCCAGACATCTCAGAAACACCTTGTCTACATTTCCGGTGTGTAAGCCAAAAAAAATTAAAAGTTTAATATTTGTGAGAACTCTATAAACTGTTTTTAGTTTGATATCTGTCCCTTCTTGGCGTAGTGAAAGACCCCACAAATAGACATATAATTTTAATCTTCAGCGTAACTGACCTATTAATATGATTAAAATATATTTGGTTTTTTAGTGTAAGCCGCTTTTTATCTTCTGGATTAAATGAAAAAGACAGCAAGAAAAAAATAAGAGTTGCTGTTATTCAAAAGGAACAATTCATTTTATCTGAAGACATAAATACATTGTTACGTTTTTTGTTTATAACTTTTAGCGTTATATGTATATTGTTTTTGTCGAATATTCTATGAAATGTAAAACATGAAAATTTTGTGATTCGTGGTTTCATAGGTAAAGTAAACACTCTTGGGAATTTACTGTACAATCTATGAGGTATAAATAAAATACAATAGAAAAAAACTATTTGAGAATCCCGTGAAAACTAGATCTTTATTTGCGATTACTTTAAACTTGAGTTTATTTAGCTTATTAAATAAAATAATTTGTTGAAGCCAAGAAATAATTTATTAAATATTATTTCCTTTATCTGGTTTCGGGTATTTGTATACAAGAAAGGGAAAAAGGTTTCGGCGAAAAATACAATGGCTGAACAAATTGATACACCCTATTTATGGCACCAAACCGCACAAATAGAATTTTCCCGGCCTGAAACAAATGCAAAAACACCGGCGCTTGCTCTTACATTTCAATAAAAAGATTTTAAATTGAGTAACGATTTTCTGAAGTTCGCATAATTATGCCCTAATGAAGCTTTTAAAAATATGAAAACAATTCTAGAAACGTTGCGGAAGTTCGATGATTAGGGTGATTGCGTATTTAAGTTAAAGAACTAATACTGAAACACTTTCATTGAAGTATTGCTCAAAACCAAAACATGCCTGACAATGTTCTCGTGTATATTTAAGAATTATCAGATTTGTGATTTGCGTTCAGTTGCAATTCAATTACAAGAACTGACAAATAAAGCCAGATATTTTAAATCTCCGAGTGAACTTTTTCACGGAGACGGTTTCCGTTCGCTCTGTCTGTCGCGGGGCAAAGTTCAAGAACCGAGTTCGCAGTTGGCAAGTTAGGGCCGAGTGTTATCATTGTGCTCACAGTTTCCAGAGACGTAAGAAGGCAAATTTTCTTTCCGCTTCAATGACGTGATATTACGCCCGATAACTTGTATTGCAGTAACGTTGGTTGTTATCGTTTATTGTATTGGAGTGTGTTTGTGTTGTGCTGTTGTGAAATTTTCGGCTCGTACTTTGCCCAGGTGTATCTGCTACCAATTTAACTTAAGGTGGGGTTTCTATTGTTACTGCCTTAACAAAAATTACATTAATGCATTAGTTCTATGATTTGATTGATTGCGGAACACGGTGTTACATTTAAATTTGTTTTCAATTTAATTCGTATATTAACCGCATTCTGTGTCTTATATAATCCTATAATTTAATGTGACTAGTAAAAGTTATCCATATTAAAGTAACTTCTAAACGTACTCTATTTTAATGTGACTTCTAAATGTTCTTTATTTTTCTTTGAACGGTGAAAGGTTAGATCAAACCCTGTTTAAAGTGGATCTGGAATCCTAGTATTGTTAAACAATATATATATTGAAAGATCTTGCTGGCCAGTGTACGGGACAGTTTCTCCCTATCCATCGTTGTGGAAATTCGTTGTTTAGGTAATCTCTCATGTCTCTGTGGTAATGAGGCGAGGCACCGTCTTGCTGAAACCACAGTTTTGATCGTTGCGCCAACGGCAATTCGACAAGTTGTTGTTCTAGCTCATTTCTCAAGAAATCTAAATAACTCTGGCCATTTAGATTTTGCGGTAAGAATACTGGACCAATTAACCGGTTTCCAACAAGACCAATCCAAACATTCAAGCGCCCAAATTGAAATTGGTGACGGTCTTCATATCCCCAGTGTGCATTTGTGTCTTCCCAAACATGATTATTTTGGTTATTGTAATTGCCGTCTCTTGCAAACGAGGATTCCTCCGAGAATAGCATGTTGCGGAGGAATTGTGGGTCGTGGTGCACGGAATTTGGCAGCCAGTTGCAAAAATCCAGCTGTTGTTGAGCGTCTCCATCTCGTAAACCGTGGTGCAGCGTTGCTCTGTAAGGATAGTACTTATGCCTATGTAAAATTTCCCAAATTCGAGTTTTACGGCAAGCCAAATCCTTACTCGCCGCGGCACAACTACTACGTGGGTATGCGGCAAAATAGGCTTAAACGGTGTTTTCAAAGTCCAAATCCCGCTGACCAGACCCACGAAATCGAGGTTGTACGTTACCACACTGGTGAAAGTGATTTTCAGCTCGCCTTACAGTAGTTATGGATGGTCTTCTATCTGGATGTCGTTGCTCAAAGATCTCACTCACTCGTCGTAGATTTCTTCCACCTTCCGCGTAGTAAATGGCAACTAGTTCCGTACGATCAGCTCTGGAACATTGAGGCATGATTATTAAGATTGATTACGACAGTATGTTACACAGTTTGTATTACAGTTATTTAAATACTAAATGAATTTAAGGATTTTACTGACCTTTAAACCTGTGATCTATTTATCTTCTCACCTATCAGGGTTAAAATAGGTTTCGAATACGACTAGATGCAAACACAGGCCTATTAGATTAAAAAACTAATAGGAAAAGTCAAAAGCTAAATGAGCCAGATTGTTGTTTCAAAAAGAATGCCACGCCTCATGACCCCCGAAATGTGAACTGCTGTATTTCAAAACAAAGAATAGGGTGAAACGGCTCGGCAAATTGGCCAACAAGGTCGCCAGATCTTACGTCATTTAAATCGCCATTAATAATTTAATTAATTAATTTAATTTCTTCGCCATTGTCTCCTCGATTTTTCAGCGGTGTTTATTGCATTAAACACCAGATTAACAAATTTCTGACTTTCATAAAGTTACACTACTCTCCCAATGGAATTCAAAAAAGTTATTTTAGCTTGTCCAACTTGTCTTTTTTCAAGTCGTATTTTTTCAGTGAAAAAGACGTCTATGGTTTTCGCGCCAAAATATTTTTCGATTTAGATGGAATTTTGGTAGAAAGTGTCCCCCGGCACGTATAAAGTACAGTACAAATTTCAACTTCTAGAAAACATAGTTTTTGAAAAAAATCACTTTTTCGAGCTAAAAAAAAAACCCTGTATATTGAAAGATCTTACGAACGTTGAGTAAATTCTGGAACACAAACGTAATTACGGATAATACAGGATAATTCACCATATAGACATCAGAAAATCGATTTTCATTCTACAATTCGAAAAGAAACATACATGTAGTTGGTTCGAGAACGTATGGTTTACAAATATAAAATTAAGCTGCTTAGGGCTCCACCACTCTTGCGGAGTATGAGCATATGGCACTCTGCCCACCCTATGATGTCCAAAGAAATACATGATCCTGTTGTCAGGCTTTCAGTGCCAGTCTGCCAGTTTGCCGCTAACGGTAGTTATTGAATTGTCAATATCGGTGGTTTTCCTAACTAACTTATCAAGTGGAACCGTTTCAATCCAAAATATACGCGCCAGTGAGAGAAGTTTCGGTGACGTCACACTAGACCTCCAGAGTCGAGTCGTTTGGGAAAGAAGGTGCGCGAAGAGCAGCTTGGCTATTTATGTTTTTTGACTTGACAATTTAAAAGGTAAGAATAACTTTTATTCCTTTAATTTGATATTATTTAAAATGTAGAAAGTATGCTTTTATTGATTAACCTAAAAATATCTTGAAAAAGGATAACGTTTTTACGTATAGCTTCATTAATAACTGATACTGTGTAAGCCTAGGCCTAAACGATCTGCTTTTTTTCGCTGTTTTTTTGTAGTTATAAAATAAGTTACTTATAAAATTACATTATAGATTCGTTTAATACGGTTTAATGCATCGTAATGCCAGGAACAAGATGTGCAGTAGCTTTGTGCAATAAAAACTTAACTACTACAAACAAAATAGAGAAATGTTTCACATTGTTTATCATGTATTCCCCAAAGATGACATTGACAGACGGGCTATTTGGATTAATAAATGTAGGCGAAAGGCTTCCTTTAATCCATCAACAAGTGTAATATGTTCTAGTCATTTCTGCGATGAAGATTACGAGCGTAAGTTTAAAGCAGAACTAATGAGCTCTCAATCAAAAAGAAAGGCCTACCAATTAAAGAAAACTGCAATCCCTACCCAAAATGTGGGAATTGAAGCTTCAAGCTGTGATACCTCCATAAATGAAAGGAAATCCAGAGCTCGTAAAAGGGAGATGCGAAAAATTGGCAAAGATGTTTTAAATTCTGAATTAACTAATGATATTATTAGCGAGTCTGTGTTCTAAAAGAACATAAACTATTTTAGAAGTCATGTAAATGATTGTAAATTTTTCATCAACTTTAGTTAAAAAAATATATATTTTCTACGGGTAATATCTGTAAATGTACCTGAGAAATCGTTCTCTTTTTAAAGCAATTTTCAATTAATCTTTAGTAAAATAGTTTAAGCAATATATTGTTCTAATTAGTAAAGAAAAATGTACGGGATAAATTGTTCTTTTCAAAACAATTTAAACGAATTTTGCTAACTTTTTTTTTTTAAACGTATGGTACAAATTAATTTTAATTCCTTTTCATCTGTTTTTTAAAACGAAAAAGTTCCTAAACAAGTTCGAAAATAATAAAAACTACTTTAGAAGTCATGTAATTGATTGTCAATTTTTCATAAACTTTTGTTAAAAAAGAATATTTTCTTCAGGTAATATCAGTAAATAATAATTAAAGAAACATGCAATTATTATTATGGATACCCTAATTTCAATTCTTTAATTTCTATCAGTGAAAAAGAATCATTAAATAAGGTTATAGTTTCAAAATATTAAAGTGCGTGCCCTAATTCCTATGCTGCATTAGCGAAGCAGAGTCGCGGAGGTCTATTGTGACGTCACGCAAGCGAGACTGCATGATAGAGAAAAAAATCGAAAATTCCGAACCAAACATGAGCACCCGTTGATTCAACGTTACCCGTAAGCCTTACAAAAATAAAATTTATTTCATTTTTAAACACACGTGTGGGGAATTCAGTTGGCATAAAATAGACGGTTTCGTGGACTTCTTGCAACATTCTTGCCCCCAATTAAGACGCGTGATTTCTGGAATTCTACTATGTAAATTGTATTTTCTCTAAAACATTATTTAAAATGATTTGTCCCTTTTTTATCTTTACAAACAAACGATCATTTCAAATTAGATAGGTTTATCTTTCTTTTTCATGAGACGTAAACCTTTTCGGGTAGTACCAACTGGTGTTTTTTCATGACGTATAATTTCAATGAAAAATTGTCAATTTTTGACCAAACCAATTTCATTTAAGGTTTTCGAGTACGTTCTACAACTTGTTGATTGAAAATTTTCGTCTACGACCTATCGTTCAAAAAATAAAAATTTCAAAACGGTGAACCATGTCTTGATTTTTATCTGAAAATTCCAAAAGAAAAGTGTAAAAGTATAAAACCAACAAGTTTCCATCATCGGAAGAGATTCTAATTTTCAGTGAAGCGTAACATCATCCGTGGTTCTGTGTCAGAACGCTAACCTGAAACTGCGAATCCAGTTGTTACACTTTGCCCCGAAAATGCGTACGCGTTCGCAGCCCAGACAGACAGACCCCCAGACAGACAGACACTGAGACACGGTGATTGTTAAACCCCTCTTGAGCATGAGCAATGCTTAATAAAATATTTTTAGAGGTCCGATTATCCACTTTCCTGCCTGGAGCTGTACTAATTTTAGACAAACAAAAAATCGCTTAGGCCTTATCTTACATTAGACTTTGTGACGCTGTAAAGTGTTGTTTACAGTTCATCGATCTGAATTTGAATAGCATTTGACCATTTATTTGAAAACACCCACGCACGTAAAAAAGTAACCGCTAGGTGAGCGAGTTACTAATCGGGTAACGAAACAAAGAGGAAAGGAAGGAAGGATCGGCCGAAATGAAGGAGATCTGGCCAGTTACAGCCCGCATTCCCATTTCTGGTTATCAAGCACCATCTTTGTGTGCTTGAAAACAAGGGCCATAAACTCCTAGCTAAAAGCTTCTTCAGAGAGTGAAGGAATAAATAGGTCATAAAATAGCAATAGTGTTTTCTTCTTATCAAAAGTATCTTCAAATTTAAAATATTTCAAATTTAACATTACACCAGGTAACCCGAGAAAATCGGTTTGTAAAAAATTAATTATTATTAACGTGTTTGCATTTCATTACCTTATTTCCAAATTCCGGTTACTCGACAAATTCGTTTTGTCTAAAACGAAATTGAAATGAAAGTGTTCGTGTTTCGCTTCTTTAATTCCAAAACTAGATAACTTGAAAATTTATTTTTCTTTGAAATTCCACGTGGGCTTGTTTGTCGAACAATGGTAGCAGAATGTAACTGTCAGCGATAAGGGCCCTTGAAGTTGATTAAGTTAATTTTCAAGATGTTTGTCAATTTTGACTAGAACCAGCGGCGTTCGGAGCATAACTCATAAACGTTACGGTTAAAAATGCAAATGATACGTCAATAGCTCAATATTGATTTTGGAGTCGATACTTTGGCTGAGCCCATATTTTGTGATTTCGTGGTAACCAAAATTGAAGATAATTTATCATTTAATAGGATATAGAATCATCTTTGGGGACCTTATTAGGGATGTGTTAGTAGAGGTTTTAGGCAATCGATTCGGGTATCGAGTACGAATTTTTTTTATCGAGTAATTGAGTCGAGTAATATTGAAGTCGAGTTGAGTAATCGAGTACCAAAACTTAATAAAATTGTTTAAAGAAAAACTGCGCTGGTGCACTACGTTTAAAAAACCGTGATCCATTCCCAACATCATTCAAAGAATTTGTTGTTTGTACGTCTTGTAGGTACCGTTGGTTATTGCCACCCCAAAAAAGTGCAAAAACCCCTCTTTAAACTCACAAGGAGACGACCCGAGGTGGTTCTCACCGATTTGGTTCAAAGTTGGGGTATTGTTAGAGCTAGATGTAACATGAAACCAGTTAAAGGGAAAAGTTACGCTGGGCTTCCGTTTTGCCGTGGCAACCAAAAATGTTTTTGACAACATAAAATAAAAAGTCTATGTAAAATAACATGCGAAAATGATAAATTCTAAGCCCCCCCCCCCTCCCCCTGTGCAAAACTTCAATAAATCAAAAAAAAAAATTTTAAAAAAAATAAAAAAATTGTAAATTTGACATTGTTGGATTACTTTGGACAAATGGGGGGAATAAAAACCATTTTGGGTGAACTCAAGCTAATTTGAATAAATAGGTCGAAATTTTAGGTATAATACAAAATATTTGTAAAACTTATGCCGTGATAACTGCCATATATTTTCGCCGATAAATCTTAAAATTTCTACATTACATTATCTGAACGATGTAAACAGATTTTTAGATTCCGATAGAAAAACTACGCCATTTTATAAAATGGCGGATACAAATATAAATCATGGTGCAATAAGTTAGGTAATTTGTATCCCATTAACCTGAGATTTTCTACGTTACATTATCTGCCCGAATGAATTCGTACTACAGATTTTAATACAAATCCGACACCATTTTGGAAAATGGCGGATATCAATAAAACTCATCGTGCGATAAGTTCCGTAAATTTTCGTCGATTAATCAGAAATTTTCTACGTTTCATTATCCGCCCGAGTTAATTAGACCTATGGGTTTTCCAATAATAATCCGATGCCATTTTGAAATATGGTGGATATAAATATAACTTATGCTGCGATAACTGCCGAAATTATTTGTCGATTTACGTGAAATTTTCTTCATTACATTATCTGACCGAATAAATAAGCCCCTTACACTGTGATAGAAATCTGACGCCATTTTTCAAAATGGCAGATATCAATATCTCATAATACGATAACTGCTGAAATTATTTGTCCATTAATTTGAAATCTGCCGTTTGCAAAATAGCGCATAACAATGTATCTCTTGATTGTTATTAGAAAAATTATCGGAAAATTTATTTAAAATGGGTATATTTCGGCAAATTAAAATAATATTGGATTAGTTCTTATATCATTGGGTTAATTGAAATAATTAACGTTAATTTTACATTAAATTTGGAAAGGAATACATTTAGGTAAATACTTATTATTTGGGTAAAATGGAATTACATTAAATTAGTTCAAATTACATTGTCGACATTCATATAAATTGGGAGAAATACAAACTATATTTGGTGTTTTTAATAATAGTGAGTAACTTCAAATAATTTTGATTACATTGGAACAATTTTGAGTAAATTCCAATAATATTTGGTTAATTAAAATAATAGTATTGTGTATATTTATATAACATTGGTAAATTGAAACAATATTGTGTATATTTGAATATATTGAGAAAATTCCAATAATATTGTGCAATTCACATAATTTTGTTTACAGTCTATTAATTTTCACTAAATCCAATTTATATAGTGTAAGTTCATTTACCATTGGGCGAATTATAATAATTTTGGTAAGTTTATATTATAATATATTATTTGGTTAAAATAAATATCGGAAAAATGTATATTATATTTGGTAAATAGACGAGTAAAGAAATCAGCTATTAAATTTTTGCAACGATTTTCCTAGGGAATTGTGGGAACGAGAAGATAAAGTGATTGGCTATTTCAGGGGTCTACACATAACCTTACTACTCTTTAATCAAATTAGTAAATATATAGACCAATATTACGCCTCCTATAGGTGATACTTTAACCCTTCTCTTTTTCTGTAGTGAAGTCAAAACGTTAAAATATTTTTAATTAGTTCTACCTTACCTTGGCGCATAACTGATTTTGACCATGTTTTGACATATTGGCATATAATCTCCCAAATTACCAATAATTTCCCGAGTTGCCAATAATTTCCTTAGTTACCAATAATTTCCTTAGTTACCAATAATCTCCAGAATAACAAATTATTTCCCAAATTACCAATAATTTCCCAAATTACCAATAATTTCCCAAATTACAACTATTTTCTGATTTACCAAACATTTCCCGAATTACCAATAATTCTACAATGCCAATTGAACTAATTTAATAATATTTCAATTTACCCAAATTATGCCTAAATGATGAATTTAACCATAATTATTTTATATTAATCCAATGATATAAGAACTTACCCAATATTATTGGATTTTGCCGAAATGTATTAGAATTTACTCATTTTATATGAAGTTTCCTATAATTTGTTTTATAACAATAACAAAACGGAATTTATCGCACCAAGGGATACATTGATATTTTGAAAAACAGCGTTTTTCGCTCAAAAAAAATAGGACAAATATACTCGGTCAGTAATAGAAAATTTCAGAATAGTTGACGAATAATTACGGATCTTCTCAGACATGCGCCATTTTGCAAAATGTCTTCGGAATTCTTTCAAAATAGAAAGGACTTATTTATTCGATCATTTAATGAAACAGAAAAATTCAGATTTATCGTCGAATAATTACGGAACTTATATGGCCGTGAGACATTTTGACATCCACCATTTTTCAAAGTGGCCTCGAATTATATTAAAATTTATATGATTAATTATCTTTAATAGGTGATGTAAAGTAGAAAATTTCAAGTAATTGGACAAATAATTTTGGCAGTTATCGCCTTATGATATCTGCCATTTTGTAAAATGGCGTCAGATTTCTATCACAATGTAATGGGGCTTATTTATTCGGTCAGATAATGTAATATTGAAAATTTCACGTAAATCGACAAATAATTTCGGCAGTTATCGCATCATAAGTTATATTTATATCCACCATATTTCAAAATGGCGTCGGATTATTATTGGAAAACACATAGGTCAAATTCGCTCGGGCAGATAATGAAACGTAGAAAATTTCTGATTAATCGACGAATATTTACGGTACTTATCTCACGATGAGTTTTATTGATATCCACCATTTTCCAAAATGGTGTCGGATTTGTATTAAAATCTTTAGTACGAATTCATTCGGGCAGATAATGTAACGTAGAAAATCTTAGGTTAATCGGATACAAATTACCTAACTTATTGCACCATGATTTATATTTGTATCCGCCATTTTATAAAATGGCGTCGTTTTTCTATCGAAATCTAAAAATCTGTTAACATCGTTCAGATAATGTAACGTAGAAAATCTCAGGTTAATCGGATACAAATTACCTAACTTATTGCACCATGATTTATATTTGTATCCGCCATTTTATAAAATGGCGTCGTTTTTCTATCGAAATCTAAAAATCTGTTTACATCTTTCAGATAATGTAATGTAGAAAATCTCAGGTTAATCGGATACAAATTACCTAACTTATTGCACCATGATTTATATTTGTATCCGCCATTTTATAAAATGGCGTCCTTTTTCTATCGAAATCTAAAAATCTGTTAACATCGTTCAGATAATGTAACGTAGAAAATCTCAGGTTAATCGGATACAAATTACCTAACTTATTGCACCATGATTTATATTTGTATCCGCCATTTTATAAAATGGCGTCGTTTTTCTATCGAAATCTAAAAATCTGTTTACATTGTTCAGATAATGTAACGTAGAAAATCTCAGGTTAATCGGATACAAATTACCTAACTTATTGCACCATGATTTATATTTGTATCCGCCATTTTATAAAATGGCGTCCTTTTTCTATCGAAATCTAAAAATCTGTTAACATCTTTCAGATAATGTAATGTAGAAAATCTCAGGTTAATCGGATACAAATTACCTAACTTATTGCACCATGATTTATATTTGTATCCGCCATTTTATAAAATGGCGTAGTTTTTCTATCGAAATCTAAAAATCTGTTAACATCTTTCAGATAATGTAATGTAGAAAATCTCAGGTTAATCGGATACAAATTACCTAACTTATTGCACCATGATTTATATTTGTATCCGCCATTTTATAAAATGGCGTAGTTTTTCTATCGAAATCTAAAAATGTAAAATTTACTATTTTTTTAATTTTTTTTTAAATAATATTTTTTTTTGATTTATTGAAGTTTTGCACAGGGGGGACCCTTAGAATTTGTCATTTTCGCATGTTATTTTACATAGACTTTTTCTCATTTTATTATGTCAAAAACATTTTTGGGTGCCATGGCAAAACGGAAGCCCAGGGGCCCTATTCTGAGATAGTCGCTACCTTACCGACTAAAATATTAACCACTATTTTACCGATTTCTCTTTAGCGACTTTTTCATACCGATCAAAAATTTCGTATTCTAAGCATAGTGGATAGGATGGTCGTTAGGAGAAAAGTCGGTAACTTGGGATTACCACCGGAGTTTTAGGGTTTTTTTTCCTCCTAAATTTTTTGCATCACGTGAGATAGACGAGCCAATCAAAGAGCTGTATTTTATCGGATATAATTTCGTTAAAATAAACCACGTGATTCAACAGACGACGGCCGTGTGCTTTCTTTCTTAGCTTATTGTTTAGCCTAGGTATTTCGGATTTTCATCTTCAAATAAGATTTAAATTTACAAAAATGGGACCGAAACGTGAACCAAAGTTACCGAAAGGCAATTGATTAATCTTTTAGAATTCATGGAAATTCACAAAGAATTAGTATCCGGGAAATTTAGCCTCAGCTTCACAAAACCAATGTCCCAGAAATTGTGGGGAGAAATAACTTTAAAGTTAAATAGTTACGGTGCTGGACCTAACAAAGACGCTGCCAGTTGGAAACGAGTATGTATAGATTTTCATTAAATAATAATCGAAATGAATGATCAAGTACATTTTATTTTCAGAAATGGATCGAATGGAAATCGGATACCAAATTTAAAGCGGGCAGGCGAAAAGAAAGCCAACGGGTGGTGGTCAACGACCCAAAGATATTGATCTTAATCATATTGAGTGTAGGTTATTGGCTCTGTTGGACCAATTTGTGTGGAAGGAGATCCTGAAATTGTCGAGGCTGGATTCGCTTCGGATGATAATGAGACATTCGTAAGTATTTGAATCAACTTTATGCTTAAATACAGAAGCAATTTGTAATGAAATATTTTCATTTCAAGTTATTAATGCCAAATCAATTACAGCATTGTGGAAATGGTAGGACAGTATCATCACTGGCAGCACCATCAGAAATTCAGACTGCGGAATCTTCAGCCACAGAAAGATTGGACGTAGTTACGAATGAATTTGTTTACTCTCCTAATTATTTAGGGTCACCTCCTCAACATAGTTCACCCTTAATTAATGATCATCAAAACCAAACTTCAGTGAACAAGAAGCCACAAAGATCTATCTACGAGTCACTGCCTAGCACCTCTACAGCCGAAGGCATTAAAGGGTCAATTGGCCAGTCATTTTTTTCAGTATATGAAAAAGACATTGAAACTGAAGTAGGTTCTCGTACAACCTCGTCTGTAATTGGTAAGCTTATTTAAAATCATTATCAACACAAAATGGTTTGTAATATTTTAATTTAATTTACCAATCTTATTTTTTTGTGTACTAATTATGTAAATTTTCAGATGCAGATGCTACAAACACTGTCAAAAGCTCTAGTCATAAGAGATCTTCACCACCACCTGAAGGCAATAGGCCTAAAAAAGGGTAATAGTTTTGAAAAATATTTTGATTTAAAAACAAAATACATATATAGGGTTGATATATTAGGCACGAACTGAGCACTATGCAAAAGCTAGTGAAACTATCAAAGAGATTGAGCATGAAAAAATTAAGCTTCTTCGTCAAATTGCTGATGCAGTAACTAGAATAGCTGATCCATTTTGCAGTTACTTTCAACCAAAAGAATAAGTGTCTTTCAACAATATTACATTTTTTTAATAAAATGCTTTTAAATACTCGCTATTGTTGGTTTATTATCAGACAGTTTTATAATTGTACTTCAAATAATACCGGTAATTATTAATTTTTTTATAGGAAGTAGGTTGACTGTGGATAAGGAAACTATTAGTTATATACTGTGATATTTTAAAATTTAGGTGCAAGTAAACGTGTACCTTTAGCCATTGTATTAATTACAATGTTGCCGACACTAGCCAACTACGCTCGTGTTCGAATATTTTCAAACTTCTAGTGTCATTAAATAGATAAATGAAAATAATATATTAATACTAAGGAAGTTCTCTTAATATATTATTTTTATTTATATATTTAATGGCCTTGATAAAAGCCTTTTGTTTCAAAAAACTTATCTATTTGGTCTCTCAAACCTTCTGATAATTAGATTGCGAGTTGCTTGGCCCTGGGCCAGCCAATTTTCATTAGCTCTTGGAATGTAGTTTGGCACATCCACATCTATAGCCCTTCGTCGTCGTTCTTGCCTTTGATGATTTCGCCTAGGTCCATTTTATTCGTCGCTCTCACCTCCATCACTATCTGTATCAGAGAATTCGTCATCTTCTGGTGGTCCCCATCTCGACGGATGTTATGCAATGTACAACATGCATATATAATTCGTGCCGCAGCAGTTGGGTGATAACAACCATGGGCGTAATGGGTAGCCACTGTCACCGTCATATTAAGAACGTTTATTAATATTAGTATCTTAGAATTTATTCTATTAATATTACGAAGTAGCCATGAGTTTTTTGTTCCATTTAAAAACGACTGCTCAAGGTATGTTGAAACCTGGGACATCTTAAAGATGTGAGAGTCATGAGCTGACCCAGGAAATTTGACATTTGTATTCAAAATTTGAAGATTGTGATCACAAATCTATAGATTAAATAGCCGTTAATGATAATTGTACACATATTACTCGCATATAAGAACTTACAAGTTGCACATTTATGGAATGGAAGCCTTTCCTATTATCATATAAATGCTCTCTATAGTCTGCATCAGTAGTCAGTGGAGCAACTATAGCAATGTGTGTCCCATCCACTGCTCCAATTATTCCTGGGAATCCCGCTACTTGGCTAAATCCATAATTATTAAATCTTATAGTTTAGGTCATTTGTTTAATTATGGTTCTTAAATCATTAAACATAACCTATTTTAATTTCCAATTGCTTCGCATCTGTTTTTGGAAATTATGTGATGTGGCATCATTATGTCAACAATAGCTCGGCTTACATGTGCAACACATCGACTTACAGTGGGCTGACCAACTGCAAGATATAAATCTTGCGCCACAGCAAGTTGAAATGAGCCAACCGCGTAAAAACGCAAAGCAATTAGGATCTAAAGAAAAATAATACGTTTAAACGTTGAAATAAATTAGAAGCAAATAAGACAGTAATATAATACCTTGATATCAACAGGTAATGCCAGGGCATTGTTCCCGGACAAACGATCCGCCAATCTCTCAGTAAGACCATACACTAAATCCTTCTTGACTCGAAATAGCCGTTAAAATCGATAATCACAGAGTTCAAAGGCTTGAGCTCTATCTCTCAATACTCTTTGACGACGAAAATCACGTCGAAATAAGTCATTTTCGTCATCTTCTGCCGCTAAAGCTAAAATCTCAAGCCTCAAATTATTCGCTGCCATTTTGAAAATGATGAAAATCGGTGGGTAGTGTCGCTAAAGACTGCTCTAAACCAGTCGTTACGTTACCCACTATTTTCAGTCACTACTAGCGACTATTATCCGTACCGATCGCCTTAGAATTGCTTAATATTTCTCTAACGACGAATTTTTACAATAACGACGATTTTTAGTGGTTAACACCCCTAACGACTGTCTCAGAATAGGGCCCCAGCGTAACTTTTCCCTTTACCTGGTTTCATGTTACATCTAGGTCTAACAATCCCCCAACTTTGAACTAAATCGGTGAGAACCACCTCAGGTCGTCTCCTTGTCAGAGCAGCTTATACGAGTAATCGGGTAACCAACTATGTATTTTTTGGTACTCGATAATCGACGAGTATTTTCCAATTTCTTATTCGAGGCAGAGTTTTAGGACTCGACCTCAAGAAATGCCTAGTAATCGATGATGTTCGAATACTCGCACAGCGAAAATAATATATTTTTTTAAATGGCGGCGAAGTTTCTTCGAGCTTACGTGATATATCAATGTGTCGGCAATATCGAAACAGATGTCGCGCTGAAAATAATGTATCGTAAGTAACCTAATGCTACGAATTTAAAATAAAAATAATTTTTGGCACTACAACATTTATCTGAAGCAGCGTTTATTGAGGGCTCTACAAATGAGAATGGCCTAACCTCGAATTGAAAGGCGTACAATTCATTTCGCTTCACAGGTTAAAATTCCTTTAACATTATTTATATCTAATAATAAAACTAAAAGAAGAACAACCTTTTCGTTTTGATATACTTAAAATGTATTGTATTATAAAATAATCAAATTGCAGATCCTCATAATTATATGCTGTGTTCGTTTTGGAAAGACGGCGAATTATTATCTTCACAAAACTGTCAGGTTGAGTGTTTATCGAATCACTCACAACATCAACAGTCAAACATTTTTGTATTAAACCTGGTTTTTTACATTTCCTCCACTATATTAAACATTATTTTAATTCCTAAAATATAAGTTTATATTCATTATGGTAGCTTACGTTTAAAGAAAAAAGGGGGTCACATCTCCCTTTTGACCTGATACCCAAGATAAAAAACTCCCAAATATACTTAATGAAATGTTTATGGTACCACAGACTGCTCTTATGGGTAAAATATTACAGGAATGTGATAACCACTTTTGAAAAAAATTCAAATAAAATTCAAATCTACCGCCAAACTGATATTAAGAGAAAAACAAGCATGAGGATGGAGACAGCTCCGTCGGACGATGGGTCAGCTGACAATAATAAAGAAATAAGTTTTATTGTTGTGGGAAGTTTTACATCTGAAAGCTAAAGAAAAGGTAATTAGTAATATAAATTACATTTATTTTGGTAAATGATTCAGATGTTGCATGGTTATTAATTATTCATTTATATAGGCGAGATCACTGAAATAAAATTTGTAAATTCCTTTTCAGCCGGAACAAGAGAGTTGTGTATGGCCACCAAAATGTTATGGCACATTTTTCTGTCTTTGGGCTAACTTTTCGTTTAGAATCATTTCCTGTGGCCCATTCAATCGTTCTTGATTATCTACTACAGGCAAGGCAACGTGGTCTTATGTTTCGGCACTGCTAGTAGCAATAGGTTCAGAGGACACAGGAATATGTGATGTTTTTTATGGCTTCATTATCACCTTTAAAACGTATACCAAATTATTTATTATGTGTAAATTAAGTTACTCGGTTTTCAGCGAATTTACGAAAAGAGCAACGTTAACAAAACCACTTTTGGATACTTATTTTACCGTTCGCCTAGACGGATCTAGAAGTGGGTTTTCAACCCTTGCCACTGAATATTCAAAAAATGTAACTGAATTTTATATGCTAGTATCTTAAATATCTAATTTAAAATAACATTAGAGTAAAATATTCCTTCCTCCGAATTTTAAAATGAGACGTACAATTATAAAAAATTTCAATTATGTAATCATGGGTCTATTGTTCAGTCTTATCAAGTTGAACTGTTGTATTTCCCTTTTGTGCCCAATATTCTTTGCCATCTCACGATAATTTGTTCTTAATCTTTTTTCGCTGTATTTCATCTCGAATTTTTGCATTTTCTTCGCTATTTAACTGGTATTTTGTAAAAAGCTTTTTAATTATTTCATAAAAGTATTATATTTATATAAACTATCACTACAGCCTATATTTCACTTGTTAAATTAATAAATATTATCAAAATATCATTGTGAAGGGATAAAATATATAAAAATATTAAATGAAATAAAATTTACCGCTAAATTAACTTTTTATTTAAGGAGACAGATTTTTCAGTAAAAAACATCAGCTGACAGAAATATCGATAAAAACGTACAACAGCTGATAGTGAGGTCTAGCTTAGCTTAGTAGTTTAACAAAAAATTAATAAGATACGTTCAATGAAGTGGGAAGGCAATGGAGAAAGGTAATTTTTTATTTTGAATTATTAATTATTTATATGTCTAAGAGCGATGGTTAATATGGCGTATTAACGTTATGTTCAATGAGAGTAATTTATTTTTTTAAGGATGAGGGGTTTATTTTGGATTTATCAGGAACTAACGCATTATGAATACCAATGAGATTATGATTAGTGTTGTTTAACAGATTTGAGAATTCTGTAAAACATTTGCCCGTCTCATTGATGGCCCATTTAATAAAGGATTAATGTTAAAATATTGTTAAATATCTCCTGATTGTGCGCAACTGGTTGCGCTGCCTTATCTAAAGTTTCGGTCCCGCAATTTGGATTGGACTGTTGTGAAGGCTGATGGGCTATTGATACGGGACTTCGATTTTGGGACTTCTTTAAGCAATTGGCCTAGCTTGAGTTGACTTCTCTGGGACGTTATTCGGTGGGAATGGGCTTTTCGCTAAACTTTCTTCTGTTAATAAAAAAATTATCTAAGGTAAGGAAGTTTCTAATCTAAAATTCACCTATTTAAATTTATAATCATCTGTGCAGCTATCTCGATCCTTCTACTCTTTTAGGATGTTATTGGGTCACAATTTGGTAAAGCTCAAAAAATTTAACGAAACGTATGGAATCCTGGGCGTTTGAATCCTGGGCCTAGTATCACCACTGCCAACACTTGGTGGTAAATTCATCGGGCTTATGTGAATAACTCCTGCATTTGGAGTCTCGGTAAATGCTCTTGAACTCGGTCTTGATGGAGGAGTAAAGGAAACATGGTGGCAGTGACAGATTATGTTTTCCCTATCCCTATTTAACTATAAACTCACCCTAATCTAGTCCAGCTACAAGAACTTCTATTTCCCTACCACTGAATTTATTACGCCTTTTTTCACTTTCTCCTCCAGCTTTACATTTATTTTTCGCCATAGTAAATAAGTCAAATGTAAAAATAATATATAATATATAAAATAAAATGTTAAATGCAATATCGAATATAATAATATACATTTAGTTGAAAATTCGCTTTATATCCAAAATGTTTAGACTTTCAGGTCCTGGTTCTCTAAAATATTACTTCTTGGCGATATCCTCGAATATGTTTTATTGAATCAAAATGGTGTTAATTAATTAAAAAAATGGTCGAATCGATATCTAAAATTGTGGTCAAAAATGCATTTTCCATAAACTATAAACGGGTATATAAATACTGGAAAACGTAATAAAGCGAGTTAAAGATGTAATTTTTTCCTTGCTCAACTAGGACTCGCACTTAAATAATTCGCTGTTTGGTTCAGTAGGAAATGGAAATGACCTCCGAATTTCGGAACTGTTGTCAAAATACGATTCTTTTTAAGCAATACACAAACTTAGCATCAACTATTTGCGAGCATTTAATTCAATTTATGGGAGGTTAAACACATGTTCATCATATTAATCATCTCACTTTTATTATACGTTAAGTACATCCTGAAGATAACGTTTTAAGTTATTTATCCGAATGTAGTCCGGACATTATGAACTGTCGACCTCAAAGCTATAACAAGCCGCATGTTATGTCCGGTAGATATAGTGGACTGCTAAACAAAATTAAAGAGTAAAATCATTTGGCCGAATATGTGCAATGCAGCGCTCACATGCAAAATAGTCTTTCAGTGTCGATGTGGACAACTCTAGAAAATTTGTATTGGTTACCTCCCCCTTAGCTAGTGGGGCCCCCGATAGTCTAGTGCCTAGAGCAGAGGTTCCCAATTTGTTTTTGCTATGGAACCCTAAATTACCCACTTTATTCTGGCGGAACCCCAACTCATTTTGTTCTTAAAAGACTCTTGACACAAACAAAGATGGCCAATAATTCTCGGAACCCTGGTGACCCTTCCACGAAACCTCAGGTTTCTGCGGGACACCTTTTGGGAAGCGCTGGCCTAGAGCCTGGTTTTGTAGTTGCAAATTGTAGAATTAGTTACAAAACAAGTAAAATAAATCTGGTTCCTTTTTAATTATAACGTTTTCTTTGAACGACTCTGTTCAGATAACTTTCTTAATTAAGACTATGAAAGATCTTAAAGTCGAACTTATGGCATTGGCCAGCGTATATTCAGTTAATATTAAAAATATCCTCAAAGAAAATTAAAATATTTTTAAAAATAAATCACGTGAAGATGATCAGTTATTTTTCAACGCTTCTACCCGGCCTTCGGCTTTATGTGATATGTATTCATTTAAATTTATTGTAATTTCCAGAAAAATAATCAAGAACGATCTAAAATAGAAAATTAAATTGCAGTTTAAATATTGTACTAATTTGTGATGCATTTGGCCAATAACGAATAATAAATTGTGTTTTACTTATTGCCTTTAATTTTCATAACGGAAATAGGCAAAAAGTGTAATTTCAGAACTCAAATTACAGAGTCTCGATGGATTAGCTTGATACCAGTTTAATTATAATTCATTTTACTATTTTTAAACATTATCAATTACATGATGATTTAAACATTGCTGAATTTATAATAATCATATTATCACAAAACGCATTAGCGATATCCCGCCGTTTAGCGAAGCATTTGTTTGCATATACATTTTTCATTTTTTAAGCAAAGCCTAGTCGATTTTAGCAAACTTAAATATATTTTTCAATAAAATTAGTGCAAATATGCATTACACGTAACATCGATCTTAAATTATTGTCAAAATTCGAGTTTTTCTTATATAGAATCGATTGTGTGCTTTTTCTGTATGCACACAAAATATGGTGATGTGAGGTTACGGAGTGGTTAGCAAAACGTGGGGTGGCGGAGTGGTTAGCACTTTCGCCTCGCAGTAGGAGGAGTCGGGTTCGATCCCAGCTTGTGGCACTGGATGAAAACTCGGGACAACTCCTTCTGCATTGAGTTTGCAAGTACTCAAGCTCTCTCCCCACTGGTTTAAGGGGTTTCCATTTCCATAAAAACTTGTCGAGGTTAACGGTTATAGTTAGTGTAGGGAGATGTTGGCTCGATCTCGTGGCATGCAGGGCTTGCCACTACCCTCCTACGCATTGTAACCTGGCCACCTGAATTAATGGCTTCAAAAGTCGCTTGATGACTTAGGCCTAAGGTGGTGCCTTGGGTATTAGCCTAGCTGATTATTATTAATATTAATGTCACGTAAGCTCTAAAATAGATCCAATACTAAAACATTGGTCTTATTAAACCCCTTAGAATAGCGGCACATTTTGGACAGTTCCCATGAGAGCGAGGGATCCGCTTAAAGCTGTGCATGTGGTAGTGTAAAATATTACCAGAAGTTAACCCGAAAACCTTCCGGTAAATATTCTACTTCGGTTTATTCATGATAGCTCATTTCGCAGCTCTCATGGGCTCTACTTAAACGCGGTGGAATACAAACTAGTCCTACTCGGGGACGGCGGTAATCCTACACCATACGCGTCTAGGATGATATTTAACAGTGCCGATAAAGTTATTAATAATTAATTAACTTTTTAATAAGTTAAAATAATTTAATAAATTAAATATTTAATATCTTTTAAAAAAGGAAAGAGTGGGAATGGAAAATTTATTTCAAAATATGGTGGAAAAATAATTTGGTTGTTTTTCTGTCACGAAATACCATTTATAGGCATTCTTTAAAGAATCACAAGTAAGTGAAAGAATTTACAATCTAAACAATTCGAGATTTCTTGAATACGTAACATCCAGAATTGAAAATGTACCTGATAAAATTATATTAACTATGAGTTGAATTATATATTTATATAAAACTTAGTTTGTACATATGTTTCTTATCCTACTAGAACAACTGTGATAAAGGGATAAACTCTAAATTTATTGGTTTATTAAGTTACGGAATTTAAATATTAAATTTATGTCAAATAAAACAATGAAAAAAATGCCCAGATGACTTTAAACATAGGTGGTCATACCTTAATGTTTACTTGGGCCTAAGGCGGTGCCTTGGGTATTAGCCTAGGTGATTTTTATTATTATTATAATTGTATTTATGTTATTCTGTAATTACTGTTTGGTCAAGATAAGATTGTCTTATCTAAAAAAGACCATTTGACCTATTATCGAGCAATATATAAAACCGGTCAATCATATCATTATACCTTGTTCTCACGGAGAACTCCGACTACCCTGGGAGGGTCAATTCACCCCCCTAGGTGAGATCCGTTGTCGTCCGAACGCTACTCGAAAAGACGGAACCAAAAATCGGAGGCGAACCTCGAACTCGTAATGGTTCACTTTGTAAATGTTTATACGTTTTAATCTTTACTGTTAATAAAGTTGTTTTAATTGTCACCACTTGCCTCATATCTTCGGTGACATAACAATTACTTTAATATGTTTTCATATAAATTGTATTTTAATTAAAACCAAAATTTAGTTGTAATATAATTGTATTGAGAGTAAAATAAACGTCAGTTAAATCATATACACTTATAAATTATTTCCTATTTATTATTAATTGGCTTAAGCTTCAGCATGACCATAATAATATTTAATTTGTTCCTGTTTTTTAAAAGTTGCATCCGCAATGACTAAAATTTAAATAGCCTTCAAAAACATGATTAAATTTTAACAGCATATTTTATAGAAAAAAATATTTAAAGCTTTCACCATGTTATACAATCAGCTTACCATTAATGTGTTCAACATTTTTCCAACAAAATTCACTCCAATTAATCGCTACCTGAGAGGAAGATACGTCACTTTTGGAAACTTTTTGAAGAATACTGAAGTGTTTAGTTATTGACTTCATGAAATGTATAATATTGATACTATTTTAATAAATTACATACTTTATCCTCAAGACTGAAGACTCAAGTTTATTTTTTGACTAAGATCCCTGTCAATGTTTTATTGTTTAACTAATAATATTGTGGGCTCTTTACACCCCAATTATTTAAAAGTGGATTTCGTCATGTTTGCTACCTCAAAAACCTACTGGCGCCGTACGTACGAGCAGTTCTAAGCTATCACGACTTCAATAGCAAAAATTAAAACGCTGACGCCAAGAGGTTATTTATAAACAAAAGAAGATGAGTGCTTGGAAGAGGGCCAGCTAGGAAAGTCTGCCTTGTTCAAAGTAATTTTAAAGATAACTATGTCAGTCCGGCGTAGTCTAGTGGTTAGGATCTCTGACTCTCACTCAGAAGGCCCGGGTTCGATTCCCGGCGTCGGAATGTAGCTTTTTCTCATACAAATTTGCAATGTAAAATTCATTATCTGTCTTTTCAAAATATTGGTACATTTTGAAGGTGGACGTTTTACCGGAGAAGATTTTTCTCTTTTATCTCTTGAATAGTCTAGTCGATGGGTCATTTAAGTTCTTCTTCTTCTGTGAAAATTTTTTATTCAATATTATGCACCCACAATACGACAAAATGCAACAACGATAAAAAGAGATGCGACATAACCGTTTAGAAGATGTAATAAAAAATAAAGGATAAACTAAATTAACGACTGCCCCATAATTTTGGTTTTCAAGCAGAATACATCGCCATTATCGCTACACTTCAATGTGAATAGATATAACACATAGATATAAAAAATAGCTTATGGGATATTGCAAAGTGAAAGTAAGGAGCAAAATTAACAGCAGCCCCTTTACAAAAATTAATTATTTTAAAAACTTTTTTTGAAATGGAACGGCAATGCAAATCAATAGTTCTTTTTATAAAATAACCTTGGCCATCTTGTTGAAATGTTGCCTCCCCGCTTCAGCTGTGGATCCGTTTTCTCTCCCACTAAAGAGTTTATGAACTCATTCTTAGGCATTGGCTGAACTATTCCAGGGCAACATTTCAACAAGTTGGGCAAGCGTAAAGACATTTTATAAAATCAACTATTTGACACTATTATTTTCGAATGCGACAAATTGGATTTTGAGATACTATATAAAATAAATGGGCGGGTTATATTAACGATAACCCGCTTATATTACAAGTTAAGTGATCACCAAAACAAAATTACGTCGTTAATTCAAAGCATTGCGACAACCACCTTGGTGAATTGTGCCGTCAGCAGATGCAGTCCTTCATAATTAGATTGGTTTGTGACCAGTTGGATTTCAAATATAAAGGGAGGGATTAATTACAGCAACTATAGTGCTATTAACCAATCAGAATAAATATAGGTTCCAAAGACAAAAAAAACATCATTACACAGGGTGTTTTGAAATTGGTGGTAGGACCGAGCGTCTACAGGTTCTACACGTTATTTTAAGAAGCAAATGTTCTATGGCATAGGAAGAAATGATAAAATACAACGATATTCTAACAGTCTAAATTCTACCAACTATCTCAAAATTGTTTGAAATATTTTTTTTCAAAATTAAAAATGTTAATCAATAGTTTCGATCCAAAACGATCAAAATTGATAGGAATTGATGGAAATTTATTTATATAGATAAATTGCTTTTTTAAATTATTTTCCAAATTTGAAAAATAATAGATCAAAATTAACAAAATTTTTAAACTATAATTATTATTATTATTATTGATTAATTTAAGAAACAGTGTAATACAAAATTGTTTTATTCGCTGTTATTAAACGTTTCTCGGTTTTTCTAATCATTTGTTTTCTGATATTTTACCTTTTTAAGTACGTTATATTTACCCAAACATATTTATATACAGTACTATAATACTATATAGGATAGAAATTAGTTCGTCATTTCCGTTCCAACATGATTTTTTACTAACAATTGTGAATTTTATTAAAAGTAACTTATTTGATGGTTTACTCAAGTATAATTAAAATATTTTCGCGTTTACCCAATTTTATTTGAAATAATTAATAATAATAATAAGTAACTAATAGTTATTGGTTTTACCTAAATTTGTTCGCTTTCATCCGTATTTAATTGTATGCATGCAAAATTACCTTTAAAAGCCCAAAATCGTCAAAATCGCTGTCATTTGTCGACTATTCTTTATTTCACCCAATTTAATGAATATAACCCAATTTGATTTGATATAAATTATTTTGAATGGATTTCAACCAATTTTATTACAAATAACTTATTTTCAAAGGCTTACCAAATTTAATCCAAATATTTAATTTTTAAAAGGTTTTTACCCAATTTTATTTGATATAAATAATTTTTAAAGAATTCCATTTATTTTTTATTTATTATTTATCAAGTAAATAATATTTAATACTTTTAGAACCAAAACAACTACGGATATAGAATGCGGTTTTTGATCGAAACTATAGTCATTTTTTTTTATTTTTTATACTTTATTTTTACAAAATTATAAGATTTTGCTAATTTTGATCTATTATTTTCCAAATTTGGAAAATAATTTAAAAAAAAGCAATTTATCTATATAAATAAATATTGATCAATTCCTATCAATTTTGATCGTTTTGGATCGAAACTATTGATTTTGATAATTTTTTAGTGTTATTAACATTTTTCAATTTTGAAAAAAAAATATTTCAAACAATTTTGAGATAGTTGGTCGAATTTAGTTTATTTTTATATAATTTTTACAAAACTTTAAAATTGGGCTAATTTAGATCTATTATTTTTCAATTTTGATCAAGTTTGATCAAATTGACCAAAATAAATAATTTGTTAAAAAAATCGCAATTTATCTATACATTAATCCAATTTTACACAACTTATAAATTTCCGTCAATTTATAAGATGTTTGATCGAAACTACTGTTTTTGATCAATATTTTTTCAATTTTATATATATTTTTTTCAATTTTGAAAAAAAATTATTTTAATTAATTTTAAAATAATTTTTTCAATGTTTTTATTTTTTTTCATTTTCCTTTTCAAATTTAGCCATATCGGTTCATTTTCACCCATTTGGTTCAAATTGATCAAAATGTTATCAATTTTGATTTTTTCGTTAATTTTTCTAAACTTTTTATAATTTTGGTATTTTAAATTTTTTTTCAATTTTTTTATTTTTTAACAGGGGGGACCCCTGGATTCGGTCAAAATCCCGTGTTATTTTCAATTGGAAAATTTATATTTTATGTTGTCAAAAAAAAATTTCGTTGCCATGGCAAAACCGTTGCCCATTGAATAAATTCCCTTTATGATTTTTCAAGTTACATGAAGGTCTACCAATCCCCCGAGTTTGAACAAAATCGGTGGGTTACACCTTGGGTAAGTTAAGTAAGTTTAGGAGCCATTAATTTGTAAAGATAAAATTAAAGATACAATTTCGATATAGTAGCGCTCGCAAAAAATTAAAACTAAAAAATAAACTACTGTCAAAGAAAAGTTACTCGTACCTTTAAAAGGAATAAAAAGTGTCGTTAAGCCAATCACTCCCATTGAATATGGGAAAATTAATAAATAAAATATTTCGCAAATAAATTACAGAATTTTTTATATTAAATAATTTGGAGGCCCATATATTAAATTTTGGAGGCCCTTTAAGACAACTTTTGGAGGCCCCTACCAAAATTTCAAGTAGGCCCAGGCCTACCCCGGCCTATTGCTGGCGCCGCTACTGTATTCTAAGAGTGCACAAGATAAATTTATTTACATAAAAATAGCCCGACTAGTTTCGACAGAGTTATTCGTCCAGCATCACTTGTGAAGCAAGTTATTCAATACACTAAAAGGTCGTTTTGGTCATTTTTGGCACATTCGAAATTTTGGTAGTCTCATATTTTCACAATAACGTCGTATTTTCATAGGTCTTAATTATAATAAACAGCTGTCGTCACCTAGCCTCCATTTTCAATTTAATAAATTTTTACAATCAAATTTAGTATTCGAAGTTTGGGTTGTCAAATATCTTAGCACTCAAGTTGCATCTCTTCGTAATGGCGTCGCATTCCATGTAATTTTATCTCGTCAACAAGGTTTTCGCATTCGAATTTAATACTGTCGCATTGTTTTTCCATTTTAGTACGGTTATTTGCGATCTAAATAAAATGTTTAACTACCTGTATAATGAAATATTAATAAACTAAAATGTTAACAAAGTAAATAAATACACATAAAGGTCGCTAGGGAATTTTTGGCACATTCGTAATTTGGTAACTCTTATCATATTTTCACGACACCGTCGCATTCCATTGTAATTTTTGGTTGTTCATAATCGATAAGGGGTGCTCTCTCTGACGAAATAGTTACGCCACATTATTGGAATTGCGAAGGCATTTGTTCGTAACTGAAAGTATTAAAATAAAATTATTATAGCCTTAATGCGCTCGCGTTGCGACGTAAAGCGAAAACAAATAAAATACATCACAAATTTAAGTATTTGCAGTCAGTTTTGCAATTAATAAATATGGTTATTCTTTCAAGATAATGTATTTCATTTAAATATAAGGAATCACTTAAAAATATGTTATAGCATTCGAGAACTATGTTACCGCACTTGGCAACACGTTTCAAGGCGCTGTGTGACCCCTGATGACGGAGCGATATTGCATCCGAAACTAGTCGGGTTTTAAATTTTTAATGCTTAGGGTGAGTATCTCTTTTCCGTTAAGAAAGTTGCGAGCCAGATTCCATGCGAGGTACTGAAGAGATCCAAATAGGGCGAAACCGGTCTACCACTGGAAATTCGGTATTTTTTAATTCCATTTTAATTGGTTTGTGACTTGAAGATCTCTTTGGTCCAAGTATCGTGTTTAATATTTAATGTTGAAGACCTATTGGCCCTACTATTTCGTAAGATTTGTCATTACTTTAAATATGTTAAGGTTTAGCTTTTCTGGCTCTTTTACTATGGACTTTTATATTTTTTGCGAAATTTAAGTACATTTTAGTCCATACATGTTTCTTATTAACTTAAGCATAGGGTATTTATAACCGAGCTTAAACCACGTAACTGTGTTTATAGAGGGAACTTCCAACATTGGCTATACTCCAAGGTCAAATCTTTTCAAATTCATTGAAATTTAAACCAAAATAAGACTATTTATCTTTTACGGTATAGTTTTAACCGTGTATATTTTGTTTTAATTTAAATTAACCCTTACACTGGAGCTAGTGATATTTTTCATGAAAATAATTTTAATTTTATAGTTATTCCGTGCAGAATTGGAGCTATTATATTTCAGTTTAGAACCACAAACATTTCCCTCTTTTCCTCTCCAGAAATGGTTCCGTAATCCAATATGTCATCGAAGATCAACTGAGTTTTTAAACCCTGAATATAGGTAGTTTGTAATGGCTTTCCCTTCCAGTATTGGATGAAACATGCATGCACTATATCGAAAAATCATCAGCTAACACGCGATACGACATTTTTAATTTAACTACAACTAACTCACTTCTAGCATCTGTTAAAACTAATGGAAGTAATGTGAAATAAGTTGATTCATCATTATTTTGGAAGTTCATTATCACTTTAGCAAACACCAGCTGTTTTTAATTTTTTTTCGGACTGTGCTCTTGACTTGTTTATGGTCCCTACCTAGCCACAAGTAGAGGTCGGCGTTTGAATAAGAAATTATCCAATTATTTATTTTTATTCATAACCGCAAATTATCCAAAAAAAAAACGAAAAAACCCATTATTTTTGCATGTTAAATCGTTGTTTATTCGTATAAAATGTTCATAAAAAAAATTACCCCTACTTTTTCTGGTTAATAGAAATTTTGCCGGTTAATTTATTCGTTCCGCTGACCTCTAGCCACAAGTAATACTTTTTCTGTTAATAGGGTCATTATGCAGTGTAACTTTAACTTAATTTTGTGCCTTTTTATTGGTCCTATGTATTAATTTTCAATTTAAATGTATTAAGGCTAGAGGTTTTCGTGGGCTTCGTAGATACATACGTTTCGTAGACCTCAGTACACTTGGCCTTCTTGGTCCAAGTCTAAAAGATAAGGTGGGGATGGAGGATGAATCCAGATCACGCGGCGACCTATCAGTCCTTTGCCAGGTTATATTTAATTTTTTTAAATATTAAATTAGGGACAGACATTTTTAACCAGGTTTTAAATTGAACACAATAAAATTTTAATTTAAAATTTCTATAATTTAAATACACCATAAGAAAGATAAGCAATACAATTATAAAAGGATTAGACTACCAAAATAGTATAAAAAATATCACAGAAATGAGGATAAAATTTTCCAAAAATTAATTACGAATCTCTGGGATTTTCGGCTGAGCCTAATGCAAACATCCAACGCACAAAATCAACAAAACTGATGACACAGGCTGGATTACATTCAAGGCGTAATCGGACTTCGTTCATTTGGTGCGCGGTAACCAAATCTCCTAAGTTGAAACTCATGTAACGAAATTGCTGTCCGCTTATAGCTCCATTCCAACTTCTTTCGCATTGCAGCGAAGCCATTTCTCTGGTGACGGACACTTTCATGATTCGGGCCAGACCGATTGCGACGTTCGAGTAGAGGAACGCCCCTCTTTGTCCGGGGTCGAATATCCGCAGGAAGACGGCCATTTCTCCTTGGCTCACGTTCCTGCCGAAAAGTCTGCTTTGCGACGCGTAGAACTGGCACGATTGGAGAGAGTCACCGAGCCGGCCGTAAGTGCCGAATGCTATGTTGGCGTCCGAAAAGAGTTGTTGGACGTACTCCGCGTAATTCATCACCACCCGGATTTCTGTTCGTAAGTGGTCATCAGATTCACGATGCGGTTCAAATTCAAAATTAAAAGTTTAAAAAAAATAAAACAAAGAAAGATAAGAAACTCAAATCTGATATAACTTGGCGAATACAGTTTTCCATAGGGCTACGTCTATACTAGCGCGAGGCTTCACTATACGCTAGAAAGATAAAGCGATAGACTTTGTTTTGCTTTAATTTTTTAATAAGAACGGCGATGCCTTTTAGTTCCAAATGTGAACAATTGTCTATTGGCAACAACTGATACGTGACAACCGCAAATAGACAGCGCAAAAAATAATGCCCAATTAGGAGGCAGGTGGGGAAGAAACTAACTTCTGCTCAACGGGTGGTTCAAATGTACAAAGAAGGCTGTGTTTATGTTTACAAAATAACGTTGATAAACTTTAAACGAAATCTTTATATCAAAAATCGTTTGGCTAATATTTGTCCAATTGGTTCAAAATGAAATGTTGAGCACTTTAGATTTTCTTATATATTGTGATATCTTTCGCCTTCAGTAGCACTGCTGTACCTAAGAAAATTAAATTAAACAATTTTTTTTTTAAAACCATTAGCCCACCAAAGATTTTTGTCAGGTAGGCTATTTTTTTAATTTTTAAGACTCATTATTCGCCAACGAAAACTACAGCTGCCTCACCTAGTCACACTGCCTAGAACTATATTTGGGTGATACTGGTAATGGCGTTATGCGAAAATGCACGTTTTATAACATCAATTAAAACATTTTACTAACTATTTTAGAATATTTTTAAAGCGTGTTCGAATGTTTCGTATTAACCAAGGTGTATATACAACATTTATTTATTAATTTTGACCTGCCAATAGGTGTTAAATTCGTAATAGAGAGTTTAATAACACTATGAGTAGGCCTTGAAGAACTCACACACGGGATCAGTTTGAATTTTAAAGTTTCAAAGGTATGTAGGAAATTTATTATTATTATCTTCTCATTAGAACAAGCCCAGATTGTTCTAATTTCATAGACTAGTAGCTTCAGCATTTTCAAATATGATGTATAATGTATTTTAAAAAAATTATTTGGTATATTAGTGAATCGTTCCATGCTTGAAAATTTTAAGTATATTGGAGAGTAGTCTCGATCCATAGAAGAAGGTGTGCGGATGCTTAAAGGAAGTCCGAAAGGATCTTTGAATTTTTTTCTTTCGAACGAAGAAGATGGACTTGTTATTATTGAAGGATACGCAATACAATCGAGCCAAACAAAAGGGGAGCCACATTCTATAAAGTTAAAATTTGAAGTCAGTGATGGAAAGCACAGCATTGAAAGTGTCTATTGTTCATGCAATAGAGGGTAAATATATTTTTTTTTAATAAAACCCAATTCTTTTATGTAACCTGTTTTACTTATTATTCTAAAAATTCAGGCTTTTGCAAACATACAGTTGCTGGTCTATTTTATATATAAAGATACTGAGAGCTATCCCAACTTTCTGACTTTAGAAGTGGTGTTAAATAAAGGAAAAGAACTAACTGTGCCTTCAGTTTTGTACGGAAATAAAATTTTTAGAGTTGTAAGGGTTAAATTTGCCAGGCTTAAAAAGGTGGATGTACTCTTATTTGGTCACTTTGTTAGTCTCAAAAATTTATTTCTAGCTTTTAGTCGGGATGAAATATTTGTGGAGAGTCCATTTGTAGCGAAGATAATATCAATTGAAGAGGCAGTGGCACAAAATAAACTTAGTTGGAAAGGAAGGAATTTATCTACCAGCTAACGATTGTAGAGGCTACTATGGAAAAATTCAGCTAGGCCTTTTCATTTTTTGTCTATTCTCTCAAGGGCTATTTTTTATTGATATGGTCAAAATAAATAATTTTTATTTTGGATTTAAGTTAAGGAAAAGTAATATTTAAATTTACACTTCTAGTCAAGGAAAGTTATATTTTTAATATATTAAATTAGTTCCTATTTTAAATTTTGGCCAATTAGTATTTGTAAATAACAAATGAACTGAACTATTTATGTTATGAATTTTCTACTCAAAGTCATAATTTATGTTAACTAGTAAAAAGGCAAAAACAAATGTATTATAGAATTAATTCGAAGTTAAAACAATTTAAATTCATTGAAGAAACCACTTAATTAAAAATTACAATAGAAGTTAATAAAATATCAATAAAAATGTTAAGATATGCAAATAAGTATAAATATAAAAACCATTTAAATTTTCAGTATTATTTTTAATAATATTGGGATCTGCGGCAATAGCTTTACATGTTAATAATCAACTCGAAAACTCATACCGAATCATCAGGGTGGCAAAGATAGGAAAATTGGGGTCCAATACAAAAAAGAAAAAATATGCCTTTTTAACGCGTAATTTTGTGGGCCTCAATGTAATATTTTCAAGCGATAATGACAATGGAACGGCTTGACCTAAAATTAATTTAATTCATTAGAAATTCCTTATTTTGCAGTATATAATAAAACAGATCACCTTTAAAACGATTCCCAAAACGTAGGGTCCTCTCTTTTCATTTAGATACAGTGGATTTGTAATAAGTCTACATGGTAAATTATTGCTTGGAATGGCACTGCATTTCATGCGTCTCTTGAACTCTCTTCATCTACATTATAGTTATTATGATAAATATTTAATAATATTGACTTTAAAATCCGTAATAAGTAAAATTTGTGTCTCACCATTTCTTTCTAAAAAGTCTTTATCTTTAAAATGGGCGCTGCAAATCTGTGCCCACTAACTAGTCGTCTTCCCTGATTTTATATTAGTTAACCACACATTAAAAAGATTTTAGTAATTTGGAAAATTGTGAAACGATAACTCCAACGTTCTTTTCTCGCCATTTACTCGAATTGTAATATTTTAAGGTACAAAAAGGTACTTTTCAATTTATGTCACCTCTGGGCCTACAATCCGCCATATTAATCGTTTGTTTTGATCAACAAAGTACGCAGACAAACCAAGCTGCAGGGGTAGCGACTGCGGCGCCGCCTATACCCGTTTCGCTAGCGAATAAGGATTTTAGGGTTTCCGTATTAACTTTGTAGTTTAACAAAATACGCTGACTATTCGTCGAAATATCATTTTCTGTGATACATTGCAATAAACGTTTTAAGAATTTTTAAGTTAACTCCCAAGATTTCGCTATTTTAAATTTCTGGGTTTCTTTTTGTTAAAGAAACGCTTTCACAATTGTAAATAATAATTGTAAAGTGTTGTATAGTCATATAAATAATAACATTCTATAATATACATTCAAATATTCCCGCGTTTATATGTAAAGTTCATAATTTACTCAATAGAGGTAACTCGCCTAGCTAGACAGATTAGAGTTAGGAGATAATGAATGTGATCAAAATCATATCTTCTTTACTTATCAATAAATAGTATTTAGCGTACACAAATGCAGTCCTTCTTTATAACAACTCACGACACAACACAAAGAAGGCGCAATTTTGAAAACCCTCTATCGCTATGTCACTGACTTGAGCATCCCTCTTTATGAGAATGCATCGACCTACTGTTTAGTGACAAATGCCTCTGGGAGGCAAATAATGTTGTGAGCCTCTGGAGGACGACCCAACCAGTGGTTATCATAATTCCGCAACGGATATTCCAGTTCCTCAGCTTAGCGAAACGTACGACTAACAACTTTCAAATCGATAATTTCCGGCTATTTTTGCGACGTACTATAATTTCAATATCGTACTATACAGGGGATCGGAAATTGCTCTGACCATGCGTTTTTCTCAAAAACCATTTTCGATACATTTTTAAAATTTGCAGGGCATTTTATTCGTAGGTTAGAGAGAATGCTCTACAAGTTACTCATTGAAATGTTATGTCTAAAACCTATCTGTAAAAAATATTTTATAGAAAACTATTAAAATTGTTTCCTTGCCAATAAATATTCCCTGATAATTTTAGAATTCGATATTAAATAGATTTTGAGAAACATATCCTGTATATACAGGATTTAACAAATTGCGCTGACTAGACGTTTTTCTCAAAAACTATTTTAGATAGAGTTTTAAATTTTCCAGGGTATATGTATTTAGTCAGGAACGTTTTAAATCGAAAATTTCAGAAAAACAATTGTTAATATTTCATGGTTTTTAAATTTTATTTTGACCGGTAGGTGATGGAAGAAAAATTACAAAGAGAAAGTTGTGTACTTGAAAACGTACAAATTAAGTTTTATCATTCAAAAAGACTAAATTGTAACTTAGTTATGAGATCAAGACAAAAATTAAGGAGGAAACAAGTGTTTCATTGGAGCTTTAATTGTTTTTAAGACTAGCGCATATCAATTAGGTATCTTGAGTTAATTTCCTATATTCAATAGGTGAAATAAGGTTGAGCTGGTTTAACTCCGACCTACTGCTAGTTTAACAAAACATGTTTCTTTTATTTAATTTGCTTAAGTCTAATTTTCTATTTAATATTTATTTCAACTTTTTCCACACTACAAATCACCCTCGCAAGTTCGTTCAACAATTCCTTATTTCTGTTGAGCAACGCGCTTTAATGATAACACTATTTTGGGTGAAGCCAATCAAAGCACCCGATGAGTGTCAGAAGTCTCGTACGCGCTACCTTTACCCAAATTCCAGTCATAACACCGTTCTTGGAGCTTTCGCTGTTTCCAGAACCGTGGGAATGTCATTCCTTTTGTCTAAGGAGGTGGTCGCCAATACATCAACGAATAAGACAATGCCCTAGCCTACTTTATTACATATCCTCAAGCCAGAATTAGAAGGGCAAGCGCAGATCTCAAGGAGCCTCGTCAGGAAGACCCGTCACAATAATAACTTCCATCCATATCGAGATAAACTACATCAAGCGCTACAGGACACAGACATAAAACGGTGATACTATAGTTGTGCAACTGGGTTACGGATATGTCCGATGAATACCCTGATTTTAATCGTCTACTTCTGGTGTCTGAAGAATGTTCATTTTCACCAGATGGGTCATTTAATTGACAAAACAACCACGTAAGGAATGAGCCCCAGTAGCATTAGGTTTCCCTTTATAGTCGGCTAGCAGTCTACTCAGTCGGGTAGGAGTCGAAGTTGGCAAGCAGTCGAACACGGTAAATAATTATTGTTAAATTTACAGTAATTTCCCTGCAGAAAATTACCAGGAAAGTTCCTGTTAAATTACAGGTTTTTTCTACTAAACTCCTACACCGTTAGGGTTGGAAGAGTAGGTTATACATCGATGAATAAGAAATGTTTTTAAACTCGTTATCCTTACCTCCAATTTTGATGTAGGACTTCAACATAACCAAAATTCGTTTCGGCACCATGGCTTTTTTATTTTATTTATTGCACATTTATCTCCAACCGATGGAGAGTGCAAACCCAGGTCAGCTAGGAAAGCTCTCATTTCGTGGTTTATTAATTTAATATCTCAAACGTAATTTCTCTTGTTTGGCTTTGAATGCTTCATTTAAATATTTTTTTCCACATAAGGTCGTTACAGTTGGTTCTTAATTTGTGGTTATTAGTCAATGAACCTGATATTCATTGTAAAATTAGTTTTTCACTGGTTGCGTGACAAGGTGATTGGAAACGTTCCTAATGCACCAAGTTGTAGCGAAAGCGCAAATTTCCATGAAATTTTAGTGCCTTTAGCAAACTAGCTTTATGTGTTTTGTCGAAAGCGAACACGTTAGCAAAAATGCGCGTATGTATAACTTTTCTATGAATATAATATTTAGGGTAAATTTAACTACATTATGTGGGTTTGATTTATTTTGAAATGGTTAACATTATATACCAGAGATTTTCCGGGGCACAATCAATCTGGGCGTTTGGCTTTCTTCTTAAGTATCGGTATAATCGTAGGTAAGACACGTCGTTTTTCCGCGATATGATTGTTTTTAAAAAAAAAGTATATTTTGTCCGGGAGCTGTTAGTGGGCTTTGAAACTGCGTGTGATAATTCGCAAAAATTAATGCCATCAGCTTTGATAATATTCAGTAGCGGCGCTAAGGTTTTTTCACTGGTGGGCTAATTATTTTGTGGCCCCTAAGAATTTTGTGGCCCTTACAACCATGGAGTGTAGCTACACTCCATTTTACAAATTTAGTGACCCCTTATAAATTTTCCAGGAAGCGAGAAGAACAAGGTCGTTTTATTGTTGCGGCTCTCGTCGCGTTAACTGGACCCCCTATGACCTTGTATCCGACCTGGAGGGGACACGTGCACGCCCGGGGTATTTCCCTAAATTCCCTTTCTATTCTTTCTATTGTCCATTCAAGTTTATCTCAATTTCCGCACCCTTCCTCCCGGATCTATCTGTTTATGGTTTACTATCTTATTGAGTAAACAAATTGATTTTGAAAGTTTTTTTCCGGAAAATTTTTCTTGGCAATAAAACAAATTTCTAGAGGTAAAGAAAATTCATAAATTAAAATATGTGGCCTCTTAATTATAAATACGTGGCCCTTTTAATATAAATATGTGGCCCCTCTCAGAAATGCATGGGGGCTAAAGCCCACTTCAGCCCGCCCTTAGCGCCGCTACTGATAATATTAGGCAAGGTATTTTTACGAAACGAAACACTATCAAGAGTTCTTCAAACATTTTGTTTGTAACCTTGACTTTTATGAACGCATAATTTTTTAAGAATTTAAAATTCAAGCGTATATTTGCTAGGCCTGACAGAGAAGTCTAAACGGTTTTTAGAACGTGTATCGGTCTTAGCTCTATTTGTCAAAAAAACTTATTAAAAACCATCAATTCTTCTTATACCAGCCAACATATTTTAGCGGAATGTTTCATCGACAATTTTATATTCACAGCTAACAGAAAATTAAGGGATATATTTGTCATTATAATAATAATAAAAATAATGTAAACATGATTTAATATTTGATATATAAATTAAGCGTTTTCTGTATATCTAGCGATTGGTCAACAGTCTAGATATAGAACTATATTTTGGTCTTACTGAAAATGGAGTTGTTCAAATGAAAACACTGCATAACAGGCTGAAAATAAATTAACGCTTCACTGTTATTAACCTATTTGAACAATTTTTAATCTGTTTATTATTTTTTTCCTTAACTGTATTTCCATTTTGATGTACAGGGTGTTTTTATTGCTCGAAAACAATATTTTTTCAAAAACTCTAACTGCTAGAATATTAAAAAATTTAAGTTCGTTATTCTAGCAGGGGGACACGGTTTTCTGAAAACTCATCGATTTCTGAGGTATCCGGATTGATATCTTAAGATCCTAGAACACAATTAATACCCTTAACACAACGAATTTAGGTTTACAATTCTAAAGGTCAAGATCAAAAATTCCTTATATTTTGATCTAAGAATTCGGTATTTTTCAGAGATAAATATTGAAAAGTCGACAAAGCCATTTCCTAAAGATAAACAATTTGGTCACGCCTGCTTTAAAGTTTAATACTGAAGAGTAATATTGCAAGATCATGGCAATATCTTAAAGCTTAAGTTATGTAATTTCTATTAAAGATTCTTACAGATGTCCGTAAGATAAAATATACAGAGGAACGTCTTCAGTGGATATGTCAGGAGCTATGTTAAGACAAGTAGTGAGGCAGCTCGGCATCTTGTTACATAAAACGAGGGGTACGATGTTTCCCAGTTTATTGTCCAAAGAACCGAAACGACCAGCGCTTAACGGGAAACGAGCTCTCACCTGAATTCGCACTTGAAATACTCTTGAATACGTTTGAATGGTTTTAATTTAGTTTCCTAAGTGGCCCCAATACTAAATAGATTACGACCTCGCTTACCCATTTTGACTGAAACGTTTCGTGCAAAAGGTTTAATGAAATTAGACAATTTCTCCATCCATTTCATTACCAAAATTATAAAGTATTTTTATTCATAATTGGGGATATTGTGATACGATTTTAATAGGCCGTAAAAGAAAATGTGTTTTTTGAAAAAATGAAATCTGCCCAGTATCTCATTTGTCCCCTAAAACCTTTTTTCCACTAGTGATTAAATCGCATATAGGTGCCAATTTTTCTTACTTAAAACAGTAAATATTCTTTGGTTCAAATACATACATTACTGTTCTCACCTTATGCTTATATTCTCAATAAGTGCAGAGTGAGGGTTCTTTTGAAAAGCAAAAGCTTTGAAGAAGGTGGGAAGGTAATCTTCTGCTACTCTGAATCGGCAACTTTCTTTTAAATCTTCTCAAGAATATACTTTGTCTCTTCGAGCTGAGAGCGAATCGTCTATTCTCAACACTATCGAGAAACCATTTTTGCTTTCTGACGTGTCGATTAATTAATTGACCGCCTTTTGCTGTTAATTCTGTACACTTGCGTTATGACTTGGTCCTTTTCTGATAATGTCAAAAAAAATAATTTTATAAGAGCGTCTGAATAGTGGTTTTGAAATATAATATGAAGTTACTTGAAAAATATTAAAATCCGAGGATCCATTGATAAGAAAATTTCCACACGAGGAAAGTTTAAAAAATCAGCTGATTGTCTGAAGAAGTGCATTTCTTTGGGGACACTCAAGTGCGACATCGACACACCGGAGAAGGCTTTCGACAAGACGACACTACAAATTATCAAATCGCAAAGCATCAGTCTTCCTTCGTATGGCATGTGACATGCTATCAGATAATTGATATAACTCGTTAAATTATATCTTGAGCGCCCAGTTACTTTTGTTGATTTCCAACTTACATTGTCCAAGCAGTATGCTCCATTGCGAGAAGAAAACATACAAAATATTAGGCCACAACTGTTTACTTTGGTTTCGTAGTAAATAATATCGAAGAGTATACACCCCGGTTGTAATTCCAAAACACAAATTAAGATACGCGTATACCTAAGTTATAAATCAATATTTTGAAAAGTTAATTTTAATTATAAAATAAGCTTATTGATCCGCATTTTGGCGGTACTACGCCTGAGAAGTACAGCACGAACCACGACACACTCAAACTAGTTTTATTTCCCGATTTATGTACAACTTTCGATTGCGAAATAGCTTATATTTTTAAATTGCTAAAAATAAAAAATTATAATAAGTTGTTTTTAAACTAAATTGAAAGTTGATGATTGGGTGTCACTCTCAGAAGGGGAAAAAATTGATTTTCCTAATTGTTAATTTTATTTTTTCATTTCAATTTGAGAAATGAAATGTTATTTGTGTTAATAAAAGTACTAAGTACTTCCTTTATCTAATGTTTGAACATTTATTAATCTAATTGGAAATATGTAAGTGGTATATTTTCAAGTAATATATCTCTAGCCGGAAGACTCTGAAATACATAAAATAACAATTGAAGTTTAAATGAGTGCCAATGACATTATGATCTGCAAAGAATGATTCATGTTTTGACAAAACGAGTATCCACTCGGTCTACACCACCTATATTTACACAATTAATATGATACACACAATTTTGTTAAGATCTAGAAAGTAAAGGAAATATTGTCCACGAACTGGCGTGCAACTGAAGCTATGAACTTATTATCATTTACAACGTTCTTAAATCGCTTTACTACGATGTGTTTGTCTTACCGGCAGGGCGAAGTTTTAAGATTTTAATGAGGCTTTATAATACTTTCTAACTGGCCAGAGATTAACGCTCTCCAAGGCAGACCAAGTTGTTATTTGGTATTATAGGGCCAACGTGAAAGCTGCTCTTATCGTACACGTGGTTTAAACTGCAGTGCCAACGCCGTGGGCTCACGGTAAAGTCCTGCTCCTGCGAAAGAATAATATCGTTAAGGGTATAAACAGATCTATATTTATAGGTGTATATGATAAAATTCCACAATCTTTTATTAACCATGACAGCCAAATAATTACCGAATAGGGTCCCCGGTTTAAGTAATGCTCTTCTGTACTAAAGGTCCAACGCCAATGAGAAATGACTGACGCGGATCTTTGACGTACGATGTAAACCGAACGGCCGGGAATCTGTCGTATGTCACGGTGAAAGTGTGAAATACGGCGTCCAATACCTAAAGAAGGTAAAATAAATTTTAGTTTTTTATTTGTACTCTACACGTAAGTACTCGCAATGAGTATTTAAACACAATATGTGCATGTAACTGCATTCTCATAATAAGTATTTATAAATGTATATTTTGATAATAAACAAATGTACCTACTCGAAACTGAGGACCATAGTATGGTTGGTAGTTCATAGGATAAGATGTTTGAGACTGACTCAAACCTTTATAAAAACAACCGCGCGCGTAAACAAAACACACATCACGCGTCGCGTAACATTCTCACACACAATTTTACATCTCTAATCCCACGTTATAATTTTTACTGGGTGTTTTTTCACCTCAGCGGTTTATAAAGTACGCTCACCGGTGCCTTATATGACCCCACTCATTTAGGGTTAATCAAACGTGCGCTATTCATCGAAATTGCGATCTCAAAACAAATATAACGTGATCTCGATGCGATTCAAGCGTTTTAAAATAAAAATAAGGCAAAACCTAATACTTTCAATATACAAAACGCAATACAATTTTAACACAGTGTAAAAAAGTACTTAATTTTGGTAGAGATTAACATTGTGGATCGCGACCACTTAAGTAAGTTGGTTATTATTTATGAGTGCGAAGGAGGGCAAGAAATGTGCCGATTCAAGAAGTTCAACCAGTGGTCCACTATCCAACACAAAATTGAGAATCCGTTTGGCCAGCATATGTTAGATATCCGAGGTTTCCAATTGAGCCATACCAAGATGATCGAACCTTTAGCCGTTTAATAACTGCCACAACAAAGTATATGAAAAGAAGTTTCTTCCTCGACCTGACATGAAAAATATTAAAATCCTAAAATCCATTCTTGAATCCACATTAGGAAAGTTGAGAAAATCAAGTAATTGTCTGATGAAGGAACTTTCTTTGGCAACAATCAAGTGCGACATCGTTACACCGGAGAAAGCTTTCAACAAGACGACACTACAAATTATCAACCCGCAAAGAATCAGTCTTCCTTCGTATAGCATTCGACTTGCTAAAAGATATAACTCGACAAATTAAATCTTGTGCGCCCAGTTAAGTTGATAGTATTACATAGTATACTCACCAGTTGTTATTTCAAAACACAATGCAAGATAAGCGTTTACCTTTCAAAATCCATATTTTGAAAAGTTACTTTTAATAATTAAATATGCTTATGCATCCGCATTATGTTAGTAATACGCCCGAGAAGTATAGCACGAACAACGATACACGCAAGTTAGTTTTATTTACCGATTTGTGTAGAACATTCGATTGCAACAAATAATAAAATAAGCAAAATATATTTAAATTTTTGTTTAAACTAACAAAGTTGAAAGTTGATAATCGGCTGTCACTCTCAGAAAGGGCGAAAATGTAACTGCCCGAGTTGTTTTACCTCCCCTTCCATAAACTGCAACCTTGAACCTCTACATAGTGGAAGAGAGTAACAGTTGGAGGGACAATCTTTAAGGCTGGCCAAGTAAGGCTTTGTTTCTTTTTAAACCAAGGTGTAACGTATCGTGCTGTGGGTTGAATAATACCGGGGAGGCAAAAATACGGAATCACTTACGATCCCCTCTGGAGTAGGATCATTCACGGATTCAAACAAACAAAAACAAATTGTGCATGGATCTGCTTAAAACATTACCCGGTTTGATGAAGAGTCTGGGTCCACCTCGGATGTTAACATACCCTCTAAAACATTGCAACGCAATACACTCCGTAACGCTGCAAGGCCTTCTAAGAAGGAGGTTCAGTCATCCTTGGCCCTTGGGTGACAAAGAAACGCCTTCCCAATCAGCGGCTTAAAAGCCGAAGGAGCGTTTGCCTCCTATGTCCTACGGTGAAGCAGTAGGGCTGCTAAAGATAGCCATTGTAAAAGATGGCTTTTCGAAGAACCTTATCACAGAGGAGATAATGAGCACGGTCCAGCGTGGGATTCTGGAAAGAGTTGAAGGTACACCTTTGAGTGAACCTCTCATCAGGAATTTCCACCTGGCCGGAGGTGCCATCACATACCTCTGTGGGGATGCTACAACTGGGGAGTGGTTAGCGAAGGCTTTCCACCAGATAGACTTCGTTTTGGAGGGCATGAAGCGTTTAGTATTAAAAGCCAATAAAATACCGAAAACGGGAAATGTCGCCTTCAGGACTGAGAATGTCTGGACGACAAATCCATAAGTTCTCCTAAGAAGGTTGTACCTTTACTACAACCGGCTCAAAACCGGCCGTTGGAAAGAAGTAACCTCTGCTGTGACAAAATCTTCATCCGCTGGATTTTTCAGATTGAAAGGAGGTAGAATTTTCTGCCTACACAGGGGCGGATAGGGGCAAAGTCTGAAAAAACGCAATACCTTAGCGCACCCTGAAAGAGTGCAAGAGGGTTCTGCTACTGATATGTCGGACTTCCTTCTGGTAGAAGAACTGAGCGACACCCCCTTGGGCTCCTTGTCGGATATTTCACCTCCACCGGGAGAGACGGGTCAGATCAACGCACGGGGCCTTCAGATAGAGCTGCAAGTGGTCTTGCTGTCGAGGGGGGTAAGGTAAGTCCTGTACCCACCGTCTAAACCGGCCATTAACACAGCACTAACACCGGCCAAAGTGGTTGGGTATGAAGGTGATTCAGATTAATCTGCAAATTTAAGTTTAGTTTTTAAATTGATTATGTTATGGGTTTGTGATGCCCCTGTAATTTTTTCACATTTCTCGGCCTGCTTCGATTCGTAATGTTGCTTGAGATTGTACTCCTTAAGCATCGAAATTCCTTCTTTGCATATTAAATAACGTAAAACTGTTCAGTCCATTAGTCCTGAAAAGTACGATTTTCATCTCCTATCTTCATTTTCGGTATGAAGCAACCATTTCTTAAAATCCAGATCCTTCCACGAACGGTTATGGTTTCAAATTTAGGTAATACAGAGAAGCGGACGACGCTTAGAACAACGGCAAACGGGGCGAGAATTAAGGATTTTATTCAGTTGTCGCTTCAGAAAAAATTTAAAGTTATGATGCTGCTTGCTCGATGCTGCAGCTGTTTTCCAGGAGGAAATGATAACATAACAAAATGCACTATATTTTTAAAATCTAAAAGTTAAGTGTGGGACGCAGAATTGGGTTCGTGGGCGTCAATTTAAAGCCCGGCGGGCCGCGATACATTGAACTAGGATCAAGGTTTGCGGGCCGATATTTAAAGCCCTACGGGCCGCACGTTGGCCATCCCTGCACTAAGGAATTTGCTGGAGGTTCACTTACCAGACTCTAAAGTCACTGATACAGAAGTCTCTTATGATTTTCCTCTTCGGTTCAAAATAACTAAAGAGGTAGATTGGAATGTGGCCAAACCAGGTTTCACTCACTCCAAGCTTGTATGGGCTATAATGTCATTTAAGCCCTACAAGTCTTCTAGGCCGGAAGGGGGTGAAGTCCTTAAAAAAAGAACTGGGGCGCTACCTGGGTACGGCTAACTTCGATTTCACCCGTGATCGAAGTTGGCAGTACCGGCCGCTAGAAATGTACGTCCCACTTCGATGTTTATCGAGATTTAAGTTGGTCGTGCCTAGGTACAACTTGAAATTGTTATGGTATTTCCTACGGGCAAAATTAATAATAAATTAACACACCCTTTATTCGAGACTGCGAGGCTAGGCTAATATGTCACCGATTTATACGTATATTTTTTAAATAAAAATTTATATTTTCTAACAATCATTGTGGAAGATAACCAAAAAACAATAATCGTGATTTGTAAATATGACGTCCTTTGCTAATATTCAGCCGTATTCTGCATGACCCCCTAGGCAAGAGAGGAACCGCCCTCTTGCTTAAGAAGCTCCGGTTGGCTAAAATTAAAACCACGCTCTCAGAGCGTGATCTTGGTGTAATGGTTGATCCCTCGTTGCGTTTTTCTAATCAAGTTAACAAAGTGTCTAAAAAAATTCGTTCTACCACTGGTGTAATCCGTCGTAACCTACTCTTTCGCTCCCCCAAAACTATCCAGACTCTCTATAACTCCCTGGTACTTCCCCACTTGGATTTCTGCTCCCCAGTCTGGAAACCCCACCTTCAATCAGACATACTTGCCCTCCAGAAAGCCCAAAATTATTTTACTAAACTCTCCCACAAAATTTCTCGTCTCCCTGCCACCACTCGCCTGCGTTTGCTTCGTATCGACCCTGTTCACCTGCGTCATCGTATTAACAATCTCTGCTTGCTCCACGACTTTTTCTACAACAACTTATTGCTAAACCTTTCTGATTTCTTTTCCGTTAACCTCACTCGTACCCGCGGTCACACCCTAAAGCTAGCCAAGCCTAGAGTCTCTTCCTCTCAACGACAAAATCATTTTTCTCGTGGGGTCATAAATGATTGGAACTCTTTACCCAATGATATCGTATCAATACCTAATAGACACACATTTCGCCGCCAAGTCTCTGACCATTTACGTAAAATATTCACCCCCTAAATTTGTTATATGAATTTTAATTTAGTCTATACAATTTGCTCCTATAATCTCTAATATTAAATGTGTTTTCCTATGTTTTTCATTACATTTTGTCCTTAGTCAATGCTTCATAATTGAAATGTTTATAACTTTTTTTTTAACTATTTCCATAAAAGTTCTCCCCTAAATTTGTTATATGGTTTAAATTTAGTCTATTTTCTCTTTATACTAGCTTATTCTTAATCGCACAATTTACCATTACTATTTAATTGTTATATTCATTGCTTCTCATTTGAATTAATTATAACCTTTTTTTTTCTCGTTATTGTTTTTTTTTTGTTCCACCTTTACTCTGTAATCTGTTTTTGATGCTCAACAAGAAGCCCTACTGGTGGCTTATTGAGCAGATTTAAATAAATAAATAAATAAACAGTTCTCCCTCCCCCCATTCAAGCCTTCTTGCTTTGGCCCTTCTATTGGCTTATCACACGTCATTACTATGATGCAAAGATGATATAGATAGTTCAGTTCAGCTTACGGCAGTTCACTCATAGACTATTTAATATGGCCTGGACTAAGCAATAACTTAATAGTCTGGTTATTTTCAGCTTCCAGCTTAGTGGCGTGCCATCTATTTGTGACCCTCATAATTTATCTACATTCAGTTCGCCATCTATTTGTAACCCTTAAAAATAAATATCATTTTATTCGCCATCTATTTGTGACCCTCACAAATTATCTACATTTAGTTCGCCATCTATTTGTAATCCTTAAAAATAAATATCATTTTATTCGCCATCTATTTGTTATTGTTAAAAATAATTAAAAAGGTCAATAATTATAAATAACTATTTTTTGTTAGAATTAATTACGGGGATTGGAGGGCTGGGTTGAAACAAAAAGCAATTGGTGGCCTCCCATTTTACGTGGTTGAATGGTGCACCTAAGACTCGTGTCCTATGATGGTAGGGATGACGTTCCCTGATCTAAGAAAGGTCACTCGGGGGTGGCGGGGGGGATGCCAGAGAGTCTCGAGGTTTCTTTCATTTTTGTCTCCAAGCAGAAACGTCCGGGTGCCTTTGATCCTGTGGCGACGACCTTGGAAAAAGCGCGCTTTTGAAGGGATCTTGCTACCTGGTTGTGGGCGGGAGGCCCGTGAACATGATAATGGTTCCCTGAGATGGTTGTGAGCTGAGGCGATATTACTGGTCTAGTTCGGAAAATTTTGGGAAAAAAAATGGATTGGGATGGCTCGGAATATATTGCATCACGGTCTTGTGACCGAGAGAAAAACACTTTCATTAGCGAGGGATTTAATTTTAACCTTGCTGAAGGCTGGGATTTAGTTAATAATTTATCTTGAGAGAATGGTTTAATAAATTAGCTTTATTTTATATTTTATAGTGGGAGTTGATCAAGTTCTATTACATGTATTATCTATATGTAATTCGTTTGTGGCGTTCAAAAGTTATTTCAGTTTTTTAGTTAAATATAGATGGTCAAGATTGCAAAATGTAATACCAAAAGTCACTAAAACACCGAAGGGTTATATGATACTGTAACCGGACGCTTAAACACACTAGAGTGACGGGGTTTTTATGAAGGCTGGCAGTAAAGTAGGAAACGTGATGATTAATTAGGAAATTGAAAAAAGGTACTTAATATCAATTTTATATGAAATACGCACTTCGCAGTGCCAATGATTTACGAAGTAGAAGCAAGACGCGCACTTGAAAGTTGGAAAGAAAGAAGCAGGGCGTACCCTGGAAAAACGGAAAAACGAAGGCGGGGCGGCACCCTGGCCCACCCTGGTCCGACTACACCACTGGGCTGGATGGAATTTTAACCATCCTACTGCAGGATGGAAATGATATCTGTCCTGTGTTGTGTAGAATCTACAGTACCTGTATTGCTCTTGTGCATATACCGGGCTCTTGGAAACATTGAAAGGTTATCTTGAGGCTAAGGCATTCAGACTAATCAGCCTAACTTTATTTTTCCTAAACATTCTGGAGAAATTAGTTGATAGACAGAAAATAGGTTTTCAGTGTTACACCACTCTCTGATGCTCAGTATGTCTATCAAAAGGGCCAATCTACTGATATTATTATTCATGATATAATTAATTGCCTTGAACGTGCAATTGAGTTCAAAGAAATAGCGTTAGCTGTTTTTCTGGACATCGAGTGGGGCTTTTGATAAAGTATCTAAGGCTGTCATGCTTAAGGCTGCTAAGCGTTTCGGTATCAACGATACTTTCGCTTATGGGGTCGCGATAGCCTCCTTTCTTAGCGAATCACTGAGGGTGATCACATGCATGGGCTGCCCTTAAAGCGGGTGCTCTCTCTCAGGGCCTGCTGTGATGCTTGGTTGTGGACGAACTCTTGGTGAGGTTAGACGGGGATGATTGTCGTGGCTTCGGTTACGCCGACGACGCACAGTGGGGCAAACTGAACCCAAACCCGGCCAAAAGTCAAAAAAAAAATAGCGCGTATGAATTTAATTTTAATTTATAATATTTGTTTATAAACAACCGCACAATTTACCAGTGTTTGATTTTTGACTGCAAAATTTTATTCTCCACGTGGCTAGAGGTGAGCGGGCGCACCACTTTAAGCGGGTAAAAATGCCCGTGGGCAGAGTCCCTATGGGTACAATCCCTGTTAATGATGTTTGAAAAACGTGAAATGGGTCATATTTGGCTACGGGCTCTTGCCCGTTTACGATATCGGGCTTCCTCCTGAAAGGAAAGTGTTTTATCAAATGCAGGCCCCCAATGGCGCCCGTAAGAATACATTTTGCTGGCAGATTGGCGTTATTGTGTTTGAAATGTTTTTTAAGTGAAACAACGCGCTTATTATGAAGAATTTTAATAAGCGCAGGCGTTTTTACGTTCATACATGTATAATTTTGTACATCAAATCAAATTTAAAATTTAAGGGCTAACGCCTGTGTTTCGTAATGCAGCATGGTTTGTATCCGTGATAAAAAAATCCTATTGCTGAAGCCCGCGATAATAAAATACATATTACTGAGGCTCGCGATAATAAAATACATATTACTGAGGCTCGCGATAATAAAATACATATTACTGAACCGCCAAAAAATTACTTATACTAAAGATCTTTAAGGTGAAATCGAAGTACTGAAGCCCCAGATAATTAAGTCCTGTTACAGAAGCACGCGATAAACAACTATAATTTGCAAAGCCCGTGATCTTACAAGATAATGGTAAGACAAGTATAAAATTTGAACAGGTAATATAGCAGATAAATCGAGGTGCAGGTTATCAACGAAGCCCTCCTTAATGCGTATAAGGTTGTAAACTGGTACGGAACTCGGTTTTGGCTCCTTATCCGAATATTTTAGGAACTGGATCTGCCGAGCACTAGTTTTTCAAGTCCAAAAACCTAAATTTTGAAGTCTCAATTTCGCCGCTAGGTGACACAGCTTCAGAGTGGCGCACCCAGCCATTTTAAATGAAATAAATATGTAGTTTTTAGTCCATCTAACCATTATTTAATTTTAAAGAAAAAATGTATCGCGCGTCATAACGTCGTCTGGTCTGTCGTCTTCCCTCTCCCGACGAAAGGAAAGTGAGTCTCCACTGACTTTCGGAATCGACCTTTTCTAACTTTTATTCTCAAGGTAACAATAGGTGTTAAAGTGTAGCAAAGTTCTTAACTTTTAATTTTTATAATTTTAAAGTGAGTGTAGCCCAAGCAAGGAAGGTCCGCTACGACGACTGCGGTGCTGATTTACGCTAGTGTCTCTCACTCGCGGGGAAAAGTTAGTATAACCTTTTTCGGAATTGGGGGTTGAACGATCTTTAAGTTTGTAAATAAGTTATTTTCGGCACTATTATCCTGCTAAGCTGCATCTTTAAAGTAGGATGATTGCCATTAAAGGAAGATAAACACTTATCTTCGAGATATAAATTATATACTTCTGGCGTAGCTTATTTGGTTTATGAGTGAAGCGACGGCGAATAAATGGTTCATAAACGTGATTGACAGATTCAGGACACTAATGTAAATTTGCTATTTTTACACGATGGAAGCCAGGCTCTAGGGCTGTAATTTAGCAAACTCTATTTATCAGTGAATGAAATTCAGTATTAAATTTGCAATCCACTAATTTTAAAATGTTATTATTTGAGTTAATAGGCTTGGAAATACTACGTGTATGAAGCAATTTCTATAATGACAATTCCAGGAGGGGGGGGGGCGATATGAAATCTTAGTAAAATCGACAAAAACCAGTGAAACTACATAACTGCGGCGGACGAGCACAATTGTTTACGCACTGTGCAACAGTCTATTCCTAGCATATTCCTTGAACCAAGGTCATTACAGTATACCAAAGCGACCCCCGACGTTTTTTTTCTGTATTCATAGTATAGTAAAATTTTTTTTAGCAATACAGAACAGGGAGACTAATCGTTCAAGGTGAATTTGACTATAAAACATAATTAAAATAAGTATATGATAGCTGCCGGGGGCACAACAAATTTTAACTTTAATCTCAGACTAAAGACTTGCTAATTATTAATTCGAATGGCAGTAAGTACTAACTTGGAAATTAACACCTCGGGGTGGCGCTAGCAACATTAGTTACATGTTTCTTTATACTATAAGAGGTGAACTGGCCACGTGGGTAAGTGACGTGGACTGACGAAAAATGGTAAAACGTCCACCAAAAAAGGGTACATTAAGCTAAAAACTAAAAAATTCCAACAGTATTTTTGACTCGAAGGCCTATGTTGTCGGAGTGTTGTACATTTTTTGCTCGAAGACCTATCGGTCATTAACAAAGTTAATGAAACGTGCTTATTATATGTCATACAAAGTCGGATTACAAGTTGTTTCTTTTCTCAAACTGGGTTCAATACGCGCCACAATATGGTCGTCACCGTTACAATTACTTTTGGTCAGTTATGACATTATCATACCATTCACTCTAACAATTGAACTCACGGTTCTAGAGGGTTCAGAGAGACAGTAAAGTTCGCAAGAGACTAATCAAGGTCGAGAGATGTATAAGGACTACGCCCATCGGTGGGATACCAAAGGAAGTATGACCATCTCATGAGACCCTTAAATCCCCTCCCTCCCTCCCTAAATGCATCTGATAAGTCAAGATTGCCGTCTACGCGGCGCTCGCTACCTGATAGCAAGAATTAAGCATGTCGAGATCCGATACTTTTGAAAGTATTTCGAAATAAGAATCCTCAAATGAGTTTACATAAGATTGACTCAATACGTCACTTTAATATCAATTTAAACCATCTTTTTGTACCCATCCATTTTAAGATTATCTTTGTTATTATCCTAGATTTAAAACTTAAAACTCGTTTCTCTCAAATAAGGGTATTTAGATTCGCTTGAGTCTCGTTCTAAGGTAGCGCACTGCGTCTGCCTTTCCTTTTACTATATTTTTCTTAACTGTAAATGACGGAACATCAACCCACAGACAGACAGACACGGTGATAGTAAAACCCCTCCTAGGGGACATAGTTCCCTCGAATAGGTAAAATTTACTGACTTTAAACTAGGGCTCGGCATTATCCAACCGTTACCCACAAATTTAGCTGTTATTTTTGATTAATCGAAAAAAATACATTATTTTGTAACAAATTGATTACAATAACCAATAAAACAACGATAATTATTCAACAAACATGTTATGGAAATAGTTAATGCAAAAAATAATCGCAAAAAAATATATATCGGTTGATTATCTCTATCAACAGCTTTGAAATACATCCAGTTTAAATTCTCTATGCATATACAAAAATGTATATATTAAAAAATTTATTTATATTCGTAAACGTTTGTTCATATGCTATTCTTTTGGTAATGAAAATAAAACTTTTTATTTCGTAAGGCAGTTTTCACTTATAGCTTCGAATTTTTTTAAACCAAGTATAAATTATATTTACAAAAATTATGATTGGTTATATATTCCCGTCGGAAAAATCACGCCTCGTTTCATTTAATTCCTCATTCTCTGCAAAGAGTGTGAATAATATATTGTGGTAAAGCACTAACGGTTATTGATGTCTTAACCTCATACAGTGGCGTAGCCAGAAATTTGTCAAGGGGGGGGCGATTATGTTAATGTTGAGAAGGGGGGAATATTTAGTACAGTCAAAGGTAGGCCCAAGAGGGGGGGGTTAGACCCGGAAACCACCCCCTTGTTTATTCCACTGACCTCATAAATTGTTAAACCTAACCTTCCGTTCACTTAGCTCTACCAGGAGCGGGTCCATAGGGGGCAATCGAGGCGAACGCCCACCCCCTGCCTTAGAATACTTTCAAAACAATTTTTGTGCAATTCTTCAGGTTATTGAAGTAATTTATATTGATGAAGACTACAGAGTTTAGTTGTACAGTTGTTACAATGTAGTAATGTGTCTAAAACCTTGATTGGTTGTGGTTGATTATTTGCGTACGCAAATACCAGAGTAAAGCGGCAGCTAAACACGTGACTTGTTCTGCCTTTTCTGTCTACTTATCTTTAATTTTATTTTTTTCAAGTTTTAGAGACTAGAGCATATTAGTTGCGGAAAATTTATTAAGCTAACGAAAATGAGAGCCCCGGCCCTTGTTACAATTTCACGGCTCATATAATTTCAAAATAAATGTAAAATTCAATATACAGGGTGTTTCAGGAGTCAGTACAGTAACTTTGAGGTGTTATAGAGGTCGAGTAAAGATGTATGACTGTCTTTGTCGCGATCCTCTGCGCCGAATAGGAAAAGCGCTAGACAGCGTTAAAGTTTGGCCTAAAAACGCCTAAATGTAAGCTTCCAATGAACACAAGAACTCAGATAGAAAGCCGGTTTTAAAGGGGTAGTAGGAAATTGTACTACCACAAAAAACTCAAAATTTTCGAGTGCAAACAACTTTTATTTTTTAAAGCAAATGCTCAAAATGTCGTCCTCCAGCTCCTAAACAAAGTCAGCAGCATTGAAGAACACGCCAAACGGACGAATGATTGTACCCCAACGAATGCACGACAGCACATGTGCTGGTCGAAGGTTCTTTAAGGAAGGCCTGCAGAGACAATTGAGAAAATAGACCAACAGACCTTGAAATAACGTTTTTAGTCGAAGCAAAACAAATGAGTAGACATGTTGCTAGAAGAAATGTCCAGTCCTGTTTGGAAACCGCCTAGCAACAGGTCTAATCATTTGTTTCGCTGCGACTAAAAACGGTATTTAAAGGCCTGTAATTTCTCTATTAGTTTGAGATTACTACCCGTCATGGAGCGTTATCGATATACCCCTGAAGAACTTGCGGACATTCATTTTACGTACGGACGAGCGGATGGTAATGCAAATGTTGCTCAACAACTTTACCGTGAAAGGTACCCGAACAGAAATATCCCAAATCCAAGAACTTTTACGAACGTCCATCAGCGACTGCGCGAGACAGGTGCAACACGGGTAAGAAATTACTGTTAACTTTATTTTGAAGACGAGATATTTAGGATTTTTCTTTAGGCAATCAATCAAGACCTTGGCCGCCCAAGGGATATACGCAAACCCCGGATGGAAGCGGATGTCCTGCAGGCCTTTCATAACAACCCTTCAACCAGCACACGTGCTGTCGCGCATTCCTTGGGGTACAATCATTGGTCCGTTTGGCGTGTTCTTCACGGCAAAAGGTGCAAGATCTCAAAGCGACCGATTTCCCATTGCGCCTGGAGTTCGCACGATGGTTTTCCGAGCAAACCACCCAAGATCCTGTTTTTCCAAGATCTGTACTGTTTAGTGACGAAGCCACATTTTCCAGGGAGGGATATTCAACACGCACAACCAGCATGAATGGGCCCACGTCAATCCACATGCGACATTTACCCGTGGATTTCAAGAAATGTTTAGCGTAATTTTTTGGGCTGGAATCGTTGGAGATGTGTTAATTGGTCCGTACATGTTGCCGCCAAGACTAGATGGGACGACGTACATGGTTTTCCTTCGTGACGTCTTACCTGACCTTCTTGAAGATGTCCCGTTAGCAATTGTAAGACACATGTGGTTTCAGCATGATGGGGCTCCAGCTCACTTTTCCTTGCGGGTACGAGCGTTCCTCGACGAGCAATATCCAGGGAGATTGATTGGCAGAGGAGGTCCAGTCAGATGGCCTGCAAGATCACCGGATTTAAACCCACTTGACTTTTTCCTGTGGGGGTGGATGAAGGAACTTGTATACGAGACACCAGTGGAGACGGAAGTGGATTTGGTCGCAAGAATACACGCAGCTTCGGAAAATATTCGTACCACACTTGGAGTGTTTCAGGCCGTACGTTCATCCCTTCTTCATCGCTGCCGACTTTGTTTAGGAGCTGGAGGACGACATTTTGAGCATTTGCTTTAAAAAATAAAAGTTCTTTGCACTCGAAAATTTAGAGTTTTTTGTGGTAGTACAATTTCCTACTACCCCTTTAAAACCGGCTTTCTATCTGAGTTCTTGTGTTCGTTGGAAGCTTATATTTAGGCGTTTTTAGGCCAAACTTTAACGCTCTCTAGCGCTTTTCCTATTCGGCGCAGACGATCGCGACAAAGACAGTCATACATCCTTACTCGACCTCTATAACACCTCAAAGTTACTGTACTGACTTTTGAAACAACCTGTATGTCGCCAAGCTCACCCTTTTTCCCCCACCTTACAAAAATGTCTGCGGGTGCCCATGGTCGCCCCTCCTTACTAGATGGTCTGGATCCAACCCTGAGCTCTACTCGAAATTACATAAAAAGATTTTGACGGCAACTGCTTATCTTGGAGAGCTGAAAGCTACGCATTGCGAAAAAAGCATTCCAATTCCGGTCAGTTTCATATTTTGTTAAAATCCGGGACCTTTTAGTGTTAAAAATTCCGGTCCAACTTTGGTCCGTTAAGCTACGTTGAGACTATTGGTCTGAAACTGTCGGATCGTCAACTCTATCTTTGGCTTGAGATGGATGGTCAAAGGCAAGCCAAGGAGTTTATCCCTGGCCCGTCCAAGCAGAGAGGAAAAGAGTTACTCTCACTCTCTAAGACGAATATGAGATTGGTAACTGGCCTACTAACAGGCCATTGCCAACTTAACAGACACCTAAATCTTGTTGGTGTCAGTGATGACCCAATTTGTAGGGCTTGTCTAGCCGAGGAGGAAACTGCTGCTCACATTCTTTGTAGCTGTTACTATTATGCGGCTCAAAGGTTTGAGCATCTATGTATGCATCGGTTGGAGACGCGTGACTTCTTAAAGCAACTGTCGGCTCTAGTTGAGTTGCGTTCTGGCTCGACAGTTGTCGCCGCCGTGCAAATTTAAACAAGTTGATTAGGCACATTACCCAGCATAATTTACCTACATATGACGTGGCCCAAAAGCATCCTTTTACGTCATTGGGTATTCTTAATCACGTATCAGTAACGTAATATTTAAAACCATCTACCAGCTTTTATCACATTCCTAAATGCTTTTGTTCGACGGTTATTCGAACAAATTTCTCTAACTTAGGTGTTGTCATAAGTAAATGGACCAGAGTACATTTACAGTATATTTTTCGGGAACATTCCCAAAACTTCAATTTGTTCTCTTCTGATCAATTTGATAGCTTTTGTAGCGTTTCTTAATTCCTGATTAATTACTTCTAATCACTCATACGTTAAGGGACTTCATGGTTTAAGTACAGTGATAGGATATTTTGTGGGACATTAAATTTGGTGAATTTACATATGACGACTCCTAACAATGTACAATGAAAGGATATTTCTCGCAGCCATTTCCATAACTTGGCATTATATACTTCTGATCACAACTACTTAGGGCACTTGGATGGCTTTTAAGTGTCTCATAATATCTGATTATTTACTTCTACTCACAACACACTAACAAGGAGAGTACCCGAGGTGTTTATTGCCGATTTAGTTCAAAGTCGGCCGTAATGTAGACCTATATGAGGTATGAAATTTCCCAAAAGGAGACGTTGCACTACCCATTCGATTTGCCATGGCAACCGAAAATGTTTTTGACCACTTACAACCAAAATAAGATTTTTTTCCTTATTTTACCCAAACTTTGTTACAAACTTACCCTAAAATGTTTCAATTTACCCAAACTTGATGAAATTTACCTAAATGTGGTCCAAATTACACATTTCGTGATTTTAAAAAATTTTCAAAAATTTTCGTAGCTAGGACCCTGTGAAACCGAGAAAATCCCATGCTTTTTTAAATGGAGATTTTATTGTTTTAAGTGATCAAAAATATTTTCGGTGGCCATAGCAAATCGAATGGGTAGTGCAACGTCTCCTTTTGGGAAATTTCATATCCACCCAAAACCCATTCGGTTAAAAATTGCAAGGTCCTTTTAAACAAAAACGTCACGTCCTATATTACTTTAGGCCACAAAAGTAGTGAAATCAAATAACGGGCAAGATCTGTAATTATATTCCCATAAACGTCGTAAACTGGACTTATTTATCGACAAGTGATGTGCTCTGAAGTAATATGCTAGACCTTGCGCGTCCTAAGTGTTTTACTGAGTTAAAATCCTTTGTACAACCATAAAACATTCATTTCAAAGAGAATGGATAATATTAGAAGAGACAAGTTTTCTAAGCTTAGCTGTAACGATTCTAATGATACAATATCAGTTAAATAATTTACCAAGTTAATTAAAGAAAAAGGTCAATATACGATAAAACGTTTTCTTAAGAATGTTTAAAGAGTGAACAAATCATAAAATTTACAACGTAGCGGACGAAAGGCAAGCATAAATATCAAGAATTAGTTTCTAAAAACGGTGTAGATGGCCGTATTACTTAATCACGGGACCATTTCGACCTCCCGACTTTTAAGTTTTCTTTCGTTCTCGAAAAGCGTGGCCCGGCTTGTTTATTTTATTTATAGGAGCATATATTGTTCAGATCGAAATATATTATCTACTTGATTTACTCTTTTACCTTAAAAGCATAGTAAACGAGTTTCAATAATCAGAGTCAACATAACTTGGCTGTGAAATAGACATTCGCACGGGTTTAATTCTTGTCTCGCTCAAAGTAGCACCCTGGCCAACCGAGACAAATTAAAAACGCTCGATAAAATTACTGAAACTGTCCGTACTAGTGGTACTCGAACATTTCTGAACGTTATCGATAGGTGGCGGTGCGACTATTTAAACTGGCCAATTACTGAAAGCAGACAATTTGTTGACTGCAGTGACGTAATCACTGCAGTCAACAACTTGTCTGCTTTATTTGATTATGGTTTTAAGGTAAAAGAGTAAATTTAAACCAAGTAGATAATGTATTTCGATCTAAACAATATAGTTGATACACTGCGATTCTAATATTAGCCATTCTCTTTGAAATGTATTATGGTTGTACAAAGGATTTTAACTCATTAAAACACTTAGGACGCGCAAGGTCTAGCATATTACTTCAGAGCACATCACTTGTCGATAAATTAGTCTAGTTTATGACGTTTATGGGAATATAATTACAGATCTTGCCCGTTATTTGATTTCACTACTTTTATGGCCTAAAGTAATATAGGACGTGACGTTTTTGTTTAAAAGGACCTTGCAATTTTTAACGGAATGGGTTTTGGGTGGATTTTACGCCTCTTTGTTTATAACAATAGCAGTGAAGTTATTATAGTACCTTCAAAGGTAACAAAGCGGAAATAATATTTCTAAACAAAATTGGAAAGTGAACTTTCCCCTATTTGGAATATTGAGAACTAACTAGCTCTTTCGCCAACATTGTTTACGTTTAGATATTGTTTACGTTAATTTTTTGAAAACGTGACGACATTTTGCTCTTTAATTCATTTTTTAATGTTAATAAATAATCTTGTACGATTGTTATTAAACTTTACACGTTTTGAACTGTGTTTATTACTCATTGGCATCGTTTACCGCCCTCTGGTGGCACACTGCCCACCCTGACACTGGCGAGACACTTCGAACTCACTGCACCTCTTTCACTTAGAAACAACCTATAAATCAGTAGCATTTGAATGTTTAATCTATTTCCCTAGGACAAGATCTGTAATTATATTCCAATAAACGTCATAAACTGGACTTATTTATCGACAAGCCCTATGGCGGACAACCCCCCCCCCCTGACACTCGCAAGACTATTGTTTTCGAACTCAGCGCCCCTTTTTACCTACAATCCACCTATAAATATGTTGCATACATAGTTTCCAAGTATATCCTTCATAGCGGGCATTTTAACCTTTAAGACTATTTTTTCGAACACAGCGCCACTTTTTCACCTAGAATCAACCATCAAACCTTTTGCATTATTTTTTTAAATCGCTGGTCGCTCCGGTTTAGTATTTCTTATGTGTTTATTACTCCATGGTTTCGTTACCGACTCGCTGAACTGTAGATTTGTCACCATAGCTCAAGAACTATACTAGATATGAACTTCTCCTTTGGTAGGACACAGTGGGAGCTTAATTTGAAAATGTATACCAAATTCCATTTAAATCGGTTCAGTAGTTTTTGCTGTAGAGCGGTCTGCGAGGAGAAGATGGAAGAAGAAACAAAAAAGAAAAATTAAGCCTTACTTTGCACCATTACTACGAAAAGTCTCCTCAACCCTGTTCGATGGAATTCTTATATGTTTGTCGCGTGCCTGTAACCTTTCTAAAGATACATCATTTGTTTTGATACGATCTATAGTTTTTGAGATACGAGGTGGTAAAATCGGCTTCATTCTGACTCGAGATAATAAAGCAAGTCCTCGGGTAGGTGCTCTACTCTACCGGACCTTGCATAGGGACCACCGTCCCTTTTGATTTCATAAAGGTCTACATTACGCCCGACTGTGAACAAAATCGGCAATAAACACCTCGGGTACTCTCCTTGTTAGTAAACTCGAAATCCAACTTGGGTTCATTTACATCGTATTATACAATAAATAGGATCGCCCATACATACCCTTAAAATATTATTGGCACAACAAACCAGTAAAATATTATTGGCACAACAAACCAGTAAAATATTATTGGCACAACAAACCAGTAAAATATTATTGGCACAACAAACCAGTAAAATATTATTGGCACAACAAACCAGTAAAATATTATTGGCACAACAAACCAGTAAAATATTATTGGCACAACAAACCAGTAAAATATTATTGGCACAACAAACCAGTAAAATATTATTGGCACAACAAACCAGTAAAATATTATTGGCACAACAAACCAGTAAAATATTATGGCCACGGCACCCCCCGTAAAATATTATGGCCACGGCACCCCCCGTAAAATATTATGGCCACGGCACCCCCCGTAAAATATTATGGCCACGGCACCCCCCGTAAAATATTATGGCCACGGCACCCCCCGTAAAATATTATGGCCACGGCACCCCCCGTAAAATATTATGGCCACGGCACCCCCCGTAAAATATTATGGCCACGGCACCCCCCGTAAAATATTATGGCCACGGCACCCCCCGTAAAATATTATGGCCACGGCACCCCCCGTAAAATATTATGGCCACGGCACCCCCCGTAAAATATTATGGCCACGGCACCCCCCGTAAAATATTATGGCCACGGCACCCCCCGTAAAATATTATGGCCACGGCACCCCCCGTAAAATATTATGGCCACGGCACCCCCCGTAAAATATTATGGCCACGGCACCCCCCGTAAAATATTATGGCCACGGCACCCCCCGTAAAATATTATGGCCACGGCACCCCCCGTAAAATATTATGGCCACGGCACCCCCCGTAAAATATTATGGCCACGGCACCCCCCGTAAAATATTATGGCCACGGCACCCCCCGTAAAATATTATGGCCACGGCACCCCCCGTAAAATATTATGGCCACGGCACCCCCCGTAAAATATTATGGCCACGGCACCCCCCGTAAAATATTATGGCCACGGCACCCCCCGTAAAATATTATGGCCACGGCACCCCCCGTAAAATATTATGGCCACGGCACCCCCCGTAAAATATTATGGCCACGGCACCCCCCGTAAAATATTATGGCCACGGCACCCCCCGTAAAATATTATGGCCACGGCACCCCCCGTAAAATATTATGGCCACGGCACCCCCCGTAAAATATTATGGCCACGGCACCCCCCGTAAAATATTATGGCCACGGCACCCCCCGTAAAATATTATGGCCACGGCACCCCCCGTAAAATATTATGGCCACGGCACCCCCCGTAAAATATTATGGCCACGGCACCCCCCGTAAAATATTATGGCCACGGCACCCCCCGTAAAATATTATGGCCACGGCACCCCCCGTAAAATATTATGGCCACGGCACCCCCCGTAAAATATTATGGCCACGGCACCCCCCGTAAAATATTATGGCCACGGCACCCCCCGTAAAATATTATGGCCACGGCACCCCCCGTAAAATATTATGGCCACGGCACCCCCCGTAAAATATTATGGCCACGGCACCCCCCGTAAAATATTATGGCCACGGCACCCCCCGTAAAATATTATGGCCACGGCACCCCCCGTAAAATATTATGGCCACGGCACCCCCCGTAAAATATTATGGCCACGGCACCCCCCGTAAAATATTATGGCCACGGCACCCCCCGTAAAATATTATGGCCACGGCACCCCCCGTAAAATATTATGGCCACGGCACCCCCCGTAAAATATTATGGCCACGGCACCCCCCGTAAAATATTATGGCCACGGCACCCCCCGTAAAATATTATGGCCACGGCACCCCCCGTAAAATATTATGGCCACGGCACCCCCCGTAAAATATTATGGCCACGGCACCCCCCGTAAAATATTATGGCCACGGCACCCCCCGTAAAATATTATGGCCACGGCACCCCCCGTAAAATATTATGGCCACGGCACCCCCCGTAAAATATTATGGCCACGGCACCCCCCGTAAAATATTATGGCCACGGCACCCCCCGTAAAATATTATGGCCACGGCACCCCCCGTAAAATATTATGGCCACGGCACCCCCCGTAAAATATTATGGCCACGGCACCCCCCGTAAAATATTATGGCCACGGCACCCCCCGTAAAATATTATGGCCACGGCACCCCCCGTAAAATATTATGGCCACGGCACCCCCCGTAAAATATTGTGGCCACGGCACCCCCCGTAAAATATTGTGGCCACGGCACCCCCCGTAAAATATTATGGCCACGGCACCCCCCGTAAAATATTATGGCCACGGCACCCCCCGTAAAATATTATGGCCACGGCACCCCCCGTAAAATATTATGGCCACGGCACCCCCCGTAAAATATTATGGCCACGGCACCCCCCGTAAAATATTATGGCCACGGCACCCCCCGTAAAATATTATGGCCACGGCACCCCCCGTAAAATATTATGGCCACGGCACCCCCCGTAAAATATTATGGCCACGGCACCCCCCGTAAAATATTATGGCCACGGCACCCCCCGTAAAATATTATGGCCACGGCACCCCCCGTAAAATATTATGGCCACGGCACCCCCCGTAAAATATTATGGCCACGGCACCCCCCGTAAAATATTATGGCCACGGCACCCCCCGTAAAATATTATGGCCACGGCACCCCCCGTAAAATATTATGGCCACGGCACCCCCCGTAAAATATTATGGCCACGGCACCCCCCGTAAAATATTATGGCCACGGCACCCCCCGTAAAATATTATGGCCACAGCACCCCCTTAAAATATTATTATGTAAACGGTGCAAAAGAATACTTACATTTCGCAGTATTTGCAAATTGCCATTTCATTTTCCACAAGAAAATGCTGCCACATAACGCTGCGGTTCTTCCTTTTCTTACTACCATCATCAGTCGTATCACGATAAGTACTTTCCGCCATTCTATTTGGTTACCACGAATTAGGTATTTGTTACTTCTCCGTAAATGTATTAACCAGAACTAATTTGAAACAAACAGTACAATCAGCTAACACGAATATTTCGATAAACATTCTTATTTTGCGAATACATACGCTATTATGTCGAAAGGTCAGTAACGTTATCTACTCCAAAATATACGGAAAAATATTTAAAAATAATCCAAACTTAGGGATACTTAACCGAAAGAAAATGTTCCACCTTTGTATCTCTAACATAAAGATTTATTTATTTGACTGTCTTAAAAAAAGAATTAATCGTAAAGATTTTAAACATTGAATTTTTTTTTAATGACGAATAGACGTTTTATGTTTTAGAAATATGAATATTTTGAATGATTAACCATTTCTACGGGTCAAAATACGTTTACTTTGGAATAAAATAATCTTATCGCGGATAATGTGAAACGATTAACGGTACCGCAGAAGAGCATACATTATTTTATTAATGGGAAGTGCAGACACCCTCTATAAGTGGATAACCGTCGACTGAACGCCGAGCCCTACTTTAAACGGAGCTTAAAAATTCTTAACAAGAGTTTTAAGAATAAAATAATCAGGCCTACCTGACAAAAAATCTTCACCGTACCAATGGTTTTAGAAATATATTTGTTTAATTTTATTAACCTCAGCTTCAGCAGTGCTACTGAAGGCAAAAGATATCACAATTTATAAGAAAATCTTAAGTGCTCAACATTTCATTTTGAACCAATTGTACAAATATTTACCAAAAAAGTTTTGATATAAAGATTTCATTTAAAGTTTATCAACGTTATTTTTTAAACATAAACACTGCCTTCTTTACCACCTTTGAGCACAAGTTGGCTTCTTCCCCACCTGTCTTCTAATTGGTCATCATTTTTTGCTGTGTCTATTTGCGGTCGTCACGCATCAGTTGCTCTTATGAAAACAGTCTACGCTAAGTCAGAGTGAATTTTATTATCAGCTTTCATCTAGGTTTAGTACCGCATCGTGAATCTGATGACCACTTACGAACAGAAATCCGGGTGGTGATGAATTACGCGGAGTACGTTCAACAACTCTTTTCGGACGCCAACATAGCATTCGGCACTTACGGCCGGCTCGGTGACTCTCTCCAATCGTGTCAGTTCTACGCGTCGCAAAGTAGACTATTCGGCAGGAACGTGAGCCAAGGAGAAATGGCCGTCTTCCTGCGGATATTCGACCCCGGACAAAGAGGGGCGTTCCTCTACTCAAACATGGCAATCGGTCTGGCCCGAATCATGAAAGTGTCCGTTACCAGAGAAATGGCTTCGCTGCAATGCGAAAGTAGCTGGAATGGAGTTATTAGCGTGCAACAACTTTGTTACATGAGTTTCTACCTACAAGACATGGTTACCGCGCAACAAATGAACCAAGTCCGATTACGCCTTGAATGCAATCAACCCGGTGGCGTCAGTTTTGTTGATTTTGTGCGTTGGCTGTTTGAATTACGCTGAGCGGAAAATCCCAGGGATTCGTTATTTATTTTTGGAAATTTTATCCTCATTTCTGTGATATTTGTTTACACTATTGTCGTAGTCTAATCCTTTTATAATTGTATTGTTTATCTTTTCCATGCTGTATTTAAATCATAGAAATTTTAAATAAATATTTTATTTGGTTTTCAATTTAATACCAGTTTAAAAAATGTGTGTCCATAATTTAATATTTATCAAAAAATTTAAATTCAACCTGGTCTCCGCGGGATCTGGATTTATCCTCCATCGCCACCTTATATTTTAGCCTTAGACCAAGAAGGCCAAGTGTACTGAGGTCTACGAAACGTATGTATCTACGAAGCCTACGAAAACCTAACTTTAATATGTGTATATTGAAATTGAAAAATAATATATAGGAACGATAAAAAGGCACTGCATAATGACCATATTACGTCTATGATATATCAGAAAATATATTTCTTGTGGGTAGAGAACCGTCAAAAATATATTAACACATTTTTAGCAACTGTTGGTTGCCAAAGGAATAATTAACTTCCAAAATAATGATGGATCAACGTATTTCACATTCCTTCAACCAGGATAAACAGACGCTAGAAGTGAGTTGCTTGTAATAAAAATAAGAATGGCGTATCGCGTGTTAGCAGACAATGTTTAATCCACTACTAAAAATTATCTAAATTCCGGGTTTATTTTATTCGGGATTGTAACGTGTGGGACAAATTCACTCCATTAGTCCACCTGATTAATCAGGGTGAGATATGTGAAACGGCCACGGGAGATACGTGGGGACAGGGGTTGGGACACCCGTGGCGGAAGTATTCCGACCACCCGCTGGGGGATTGGTACGCCACTACTCGCGGCTATTTTCCGGGTTTCAAAACAAACTGAATTGATCCTCGAAAAATGCACGCAGTGATTTTAGGTTTGAACTGAAATTCAATAGCTCGAAATTTGCACTATCTAATTTTCAGACCATGCATCCTCTTTTTCTTCAGATGATTATGTCAGGACTTCCATAGGATTAGTTGATTTTTATCAAAGGTCAATACATGAACAGACACTATAGCGCTAGGGAGATATGGCACTTTTCTTTATGTCGCCTTTATAATTGGTGGAGTACTTTAAAAACAGTACTTTAAAATTCCCATCACCGGTCAATCCCCGAAGTAGCAACTACATCAAAACAAGATAGTGACAACTCCGGACTTACTAGCGCATCCGACACATCTGAATCCAATACTGCCTGAACAGTATGAAATACAGTATTATCAATTTCCGAAAAAGTTAATTCTACAGTAGAATAAATTGGGATTGAACACGTGTTGTGAGTATCATCTTGGCAATACTCGTGATACGGCACTGGATCCGGATTTAATTTGGTTGGACCTTTGCCGCCAGGAAAATGATATGAACACACATACCTTGAAAGATATAAATAAATGAAGCTCTTACGTATGAACAATTAATTAGCTTATAATATAATACCTGTGCTTTGTTATTTTATCCAGTGTTAAAAAATCTGGTCGAGAACAAGCTGAAATCCATCGCTTGCATTTCTCTAATTGGGTCTTTGGTTTTGGGAATGTAATGAAGTATATTCCTAACATATAATCCCTGTCCGATAACAGGGAATCATTCTTGCTGCCTTTATAGCAGCAATTTACCATTTTTTGGATTTTAACAAGATTAAATATTATAGCAAATTATTTATGATAATATAAAAATACTAGCCTAGGCTTAAGGCAGGCTCGTCTTCAGAAGTTCAGAGCAAACGGAAACTTTGGAACCGGAAACATTCCGCGACTTCAGGCGCCGGCACTATGTCGGAGGCTAACTCGCTTGACTGGCGATACGAGAAGTGAATGTCACCTAGGATTTCTGTATTAAAACAATAAGAGCCTCTCTAGCCTTTGCTAATGCTTCCAGGTGAGAGTGGTTTTTAGCAAAAGCTCGGGGGCGGGTTTTTAAAGCAAGACTGCGCTTCCCTTCTCTCCTTCTTCCAAGCTAGGACTATTCAAGAGAGAAAACAGACAAATCTCCTCGGGTATCTGGCGAAAAACATCCATTTTCAAAATGAACACATATTGTGGTGGATTTTAAAAAAGACAGTCGATAGAAGATGAATTTTTCATTGAAAAGTTGAACGAGAAAAACGATACATTCCGACGCCGGGAATCGAACCCGGGCCTTCTGAGTGAGAGTCAGAGATCCTAACCACTAGACTACGCCGGACTAGAACTTACGTTCTTTAAAATTACTTTCAAGAGGATACTCTCCTAGCTGGCCCTCTTCCAAGCGCTCATTTTTTTAAGACCAATTGTTTATAAATAACTCATTGGCTTTAACGTTTCAATTTTTGACACATCCTTCGCTTTTAAAGTCGTGATAGCTTAGAACTGCTCGTCCGTACGGCGCCCGTAGGTTTTAGAGGTAAGCAAACATGACGAAAACCACTGTTTACATCTTCTTATAGTTGTTCAGTATTGTGGAATTCGTATTGTATTTAGTGCAGGGCCATAACCAGGTAAGCGTTAACGCAAGATGGGGATTTTTTATAAATACTTTTTTTAAACATGCATAAGATTTTCTGAAATTAAAGATGTGGTTTGCAAATACACATTAATAAAATAATAAGTTTTTCGTTACCTTTACGAGTAATATTTTACACTTCCACAGCATTAAGTGAATCCCTCGCTCTCAAGGCAACTGTCGCTATTCCGATTGGGTTTAATAAGACCAATGTTTGGCTACTGGGTGCAACTTTTAGAGCTAACGTGACTTCACCAAATTTGGTTCTTCTCTCGCAAAAGCATCTAGTTAAAGTACATAATGTTATTTATAATATAAAAACTGCGAATTTCGACAATAATTTAAGATCGATGTTTCATGTAATGCATATTTGCATTTATTTTATTGCAAAATATTGTGAGGCCTTGCTTTAAATTATCAAAATGTTAACGGCGACGGGAAATTATTCTCGTAAATTTATCGCGCGGCCTTAGGGAATATTCTTTTAACAAAATTTCGATAATCTATCGTTTAATTAAAATCAGCCCGATTCCGTTAAAATTATAAACCAAAAAGCGAACGGTCGTTATAATACCCTCTGTAGATATTTCTTTCATTAAAATTTGCTTTGTATTATTTTAAATTGGCAAACTTGTACTGTAAAAAGGGTTTAATTCAATTGTGCATTGTTATAGTACGTCTAACTCACTGTGGTAACTACTTAACTTATGGTATTCTGAATAAATTAAAATTGGTCGTTTCGTCTCAATTATTTTAATTATAATTAAAATTTTATACCGGGCGGGATAGAACTGGGATAACATTTTTAACAAATAACTCTAAATTGCGGAGAAATATCTTTAAGGGTTATCTCGAGAAATTAATACCACTAGGGACAATTCTTCCGAGGAGAGGTATATTTTGGCTTGCCAACTTGTTACGATTATATGATTATAAAAATTCAACTTTGTTTAAATACTTCTGTAATAGATTACACTAAACAAATAGTACAATTCATTATAATTAAACTGTAATCAATATAATCCCACGCGACTCTAAAATTTGACTTCCGCAATTACACTTTTTCCATTATGAAAATTATAGGCAATAAGTAAAACACCAATTATTATTTCTTAAATGGAAAAATGTATCACAAATTATTTCAAAATTTCAACTTTAATTTCATTTTCAATTTCAGATCGTTCTTCATTATTTTTCTTGTAATTTAAATAAATTTAAATGAATAACTTAAAGCCGAAGGCCGGGTAGAAAGTTTTTAAAATAACTGTCAATCTTCACGTAATTTCTTTTTAAAAGGATTTTAAATTTGTTTTAGGTGATTTTTAATATTAACTGGAGGCAGAGCATCTTTCTTCTACCGCAATGCCAGAAGTTCGACTTTCAGATCATTCACAGAGTCGTTCGAAGATAAAATTAATTTGGTCTTCTTCGTAACCTGTGGTTTCCCCGAAGCTTTTCAGATAACAGTAGAATTAAAAAGTATCCGGATTTATGTTATTTGTTTTGTAACTAATGGTACAATTTGCAAACTTAAAAACGAGGCATACAAGAAAAAAAATACTAAATTATCATTTTCACCATATCAAGCTATATTTAATTTATAATGCCTTACTTAATTAAACAAAACTGGTAAATATACGATTGTTTGTAACCAATTAATTAGCAGTGCCCGATTAAGACCCTGGAAGGGGGGGGGGGGGCTCTAGGCACCAGACCATCGGGGGCCACTTTAGTAGCGGAGATAAGGAGGGAGGCTAACCAAACCAAATTTTCCTAGTTGACGACATCGAAACGAATTACTAATTTGGATGTGAGCGCTGCATGGCACATATTTGGCCAAATCTATTATTATTATTATTATTTCTTTATTGTGCAATAATTTTAGTTTTAGAACAAACAGTAGACAAAAACTGCGCACAGCATATTCCCCCTACCTCTTTGTGTAATAATATGGGAATAAGAACGTATAACTAGGACGTCTCAAACCCGGAACCGGTTTTCTCAACAAAAACTTGAGCGGAACGCGCGCGCAACCATAATCATTTAATATATTTGACATATTTAAGAAGGCTAGTAAGAATGTCTAAGATCTTAATTAGAAGTTTTGTAAGATATTATTTAAAATGTGAGTAAGCTATTATTTATAATGTGAGTAAGCTATTATTTATAATGTGAGTAAGCTATTATTTATAATGTGAGTAAGCTATTATTTATAATGTGAGTAAGCTATTATTTATAATGTGAGTAAGCTATTATATATAATGTGAGTAAGCTAGTCTTTATAATGTGAGTAAACTATTATTTATAATGTGAGTAAGCTATTATTTATAATGTGGGTAAGCTTTTCATTATAATGTGAGTAATCTATTCTTTATAATGTGAGTAAGCTATTATTTATAATGTGAGTAAGCTATTATTTATAATGTGAGTAAGCTATTATTTATAATGTGAGTAAGCTATTATTTATAATGCGAGTAAGCTATTATTTATAATATGAGTAAGCTATTATTTATAATGTGAGTAAGAATTTTTTTTTCTCCTATCTTGTGCCGGCCACGTTCTTCCCTCCCCCAAAGGCGACAGAAAAACACACAAAAATTTTCCCATCGAGATCACGACAATGAGAGCTCCACACACTCGCTTCGCTCGCTCGTTCCGCTAAATGAAAGTGCGATGATCAACATTGAATTGAATTGAATTTTTTTTATTGCTGCAAAATAACATGATCAGGTTATCACTTTTTACAATTTTACAGAATTTACATTATTATAAACATTTAGATAATAATTAAAAATTATGCTTTTCCACCATCTTCCGACAATAACGTTAGTCCGTTCTATTTACATTCATATTTTGACAAGATTAAATTAAAATAGTTCATGTACATCAAACGTTTACCGTAACAACAAAACTAAGAGTTAAAACAAAACAAATAATTAAAAAATGTGCTAAATGAAACAAAATTATTATAATAGGATATCATTATAATAACAAATATTTTCTAAAACTGCTTACAGTTTCATGAAATATATTTAAGTTTATATTATGAACATTATAGGTATTCTGAATATTCTACATAAAAAATGTTACCGTTTCTGGTGGTAATTTGAGTTACTCTAAATTTTAAACATTTTATGAAATTTACACAATTGACGTCATTATGAATTATTTGAAAAAGAAAAATAAGTTCAATATATTTTAAACGACTTTTTATTGTTAGAAGATAATATTTTTTTAATAATAAGCATATCTTATCTGTACTCTTTCGGCTTGTTTAACATTATATGCACTACCTCCCCCAAGATAACAGAACAATACTCGATTCTTGAACAAATGAAACTGGTGTATAGCGTTCTAAATATTTTACTTGTTTTTAGTTTTCTATAAATCCTAAGAATTGCATACATTTTACTAGTACATTGTGAATTTAAATTTCCAATATGAGCCCAAAGTATGATAATAATAATAAGCTTTAAAAGTTGCATCCAGTAGCAAAACATTGGTCTTCATAAACCCCTGGGAATAGTGGCATATTTTCGACAGTTGCCAGGTGCGCGAGGGATCCACTTAATGCTGTGGTAGTATAAAATATTACTTGTAAAGGTAACGAAAATCTTAGGAAAATGCTATTAATGTGTATTTGAAAACCACATCTTTAATTTCAGAAAATCTTATGCATGTTTAAAAAAAATATTTATAAAAAATCCGAAAAACTGTTAATGACTGCTTAAAAAATCCCCATCTTGCGTTAACGCTTACCTGGTTATGGCTCTGCACTAAATACAATACGAATTCCACAATACTGAACAACTATAAGAAGATGTAAACAGTGGTTTTCGTCATGTTTGCTTACCTCTAAAACCTACGGGCGCCGTACGGACGAGTAGTTCTAAGCTATAACGACTTTAATAGCAAAGGATGTGACAAAAATTGAAACGTTGAAGCCAATGGGTTATTTATAAACAATTAGCCTTAAAAAAAGAGCGCTTGGAAGAGAGCCAGCTAGGAGAGTCTATCTTGTTGAAATTAATTTCAAAGAACGCAACTGACAGTCCGGCGTAGTCTAGTGGTTAGGATCTCTGACTCTCACTCAGAAGGCCCGGGTTCGATTCCCGGCGTCGGAATATGTATTTTTTATCGTTCAATGTATCATTCATCTTCTATCTACTGTCATTTTAATATCCACCAAAAATGTGTCAATTTTGAAAATGGATAGTTTTTGCCATATACCCGAGGAGATTTGTCTGTTTTCTCTCTTGAATAGTCCTAATCGATATATGAATTAAGTTGGCTCACTCTTTTCTTCTTTTGCGAAAATTTCTTATTCAATATTATCGACTTACAAAGCGACCAAAGGCCACAACGAGAAAAAGATATGTTACATAATAGCTTAGAAGATATAATAAACAGTTAAGGATAAGCTAAATTAACGGCAGCCTCCAGAATAATACATGTACATCGCTATTATCACTACACGTCTATGCAAATAAAAACGAAACTAAAAATTTTTAATGCGAAAAAAAAAGTTTATGAGATATTGCATAGTGAAAGTAAGTGGGGGGGGAGATTAACAGGAAATGGAACGTCAACGAAAAGCAATGTGACACTTGTTTTTAATGAGATAATGTATATAATAAATTGGTGGTTATATTAACGATCCCCCCCCCCTTAATCTACAAATTAAGTGGTCACCAAAACAACCATTTTGGCAAATGTGACGTCAGCAGAAGTAATTTTTCATAATAAAATTGGATTTAAACCAGTTGGATTTCAAAATTAAAAGAGGGGATTAATTAAATACAACACCTATAGTGTCATTGACCAATAAGGATACATATAGGCAACAAAAGGAAATTACACTGGGACATATTTTTTTAATTATTGCGACACTATAACCAATGAATGCGACTAAATATTTTAGTAGAAATGTAAAGATTAAAAGAATAAATTTATCATAGCTCCCGATTCCATTTTGGTTTACCATCATTCGAATGCGACGTCCATGCGAAGCAATGCCCCAGTATAATTTAAATATCCCTTTTAAGCAAAACCAATTTTTGTACGATACTTGGGTTTGTTCGTTTGAAATGTACCTTTTCTCGTCAACAAGGTTTTCGCATTCGAAATTAAGAAAGGTAAAATATATATTCAATTTGGCGGGGAATAAATTATGCAATATAAATAGCAAATGCATAAATATCAAGAAAAATGTTTCAGGTCAATTATTTTTTTCGATATTTTAAACAGTTTTCTGTGATTAATATAGAATCGTGGTCTATATCTTGTTTTTCGAAGACACTTTGTATGCAAAATGCAATAAAGAAATGTATCAGAATCATGAAACTAGAGTTGCAAATTCCCTTTGTCACGTAAGAGAGCAAATTGAAACTTATGTCAAAAAGTTGATTTACTTTGGTTATAAATTTCAAAAGAGAATGGGTTGGTACACTTATATTACTTAAACAAGTATTTCACGGTTTTTGGACCTTTAAAGAAATTGTGCATGTTCGTAGGGTCAATAATTAATTTATCCTTTTTGATTTGACTAAGATCAAAACACTGATTGTTTAAAAAGCGCTTGTGGATTAGATATCCTGATAAATAATTATTTTGTAATTATTAATTTCCACTTCCAGTTAATTCTAAGAAGAAATTTTAAGTGCTCCTGGGAGAGTTTTTTTAACTTCATTAACGTAAAACATTGTTGGCACACCTGAAGATGTTCTTAGCCTATATTTAGATTGAAGTTTCATAAAACATTCATTGGTGAAATAAATAAGAGTATATTCTAAGATCGAACATGAACGTATTCTGTTAAATTATTTATAAGAACATCAATTTTTAAATTTTCCAGAATCAAAATGGGAATAAAAATGTATAGGAAAAAAGTTAATATAACTCTTAAAAAAGGCGCTTTTGGTCTTAATAATGAAAAACGCGTATTCACCGATCTTTATCCTTTAGAAACTTAAAAAATACTAAAGTTTTGCTTTTTATTTGCGGAACAATTTTTGGCACATTTAAACAATTTTACAAATTAAATAAATTGTCAATATATCAAATGCAAACTGGTTAGTTTTTGCTTCTTCCTCCGCCATTGTTGAAACCCGCGCTACTAGCTGGCCATACCGGTGGCGCCATCCCTTATCCGGATCCTACAGGCATTTTCCCGCCAGAAAAATTATAATGGCTTTTTCAAAAAGTAACGTCTCTTTTTACTATACAATTTCTTTTAATACCGCTGGGTCCAGAGCGCGCGTTACTTTGGTATGCGAAATATCCAAAGGTTCCTGTCGTGAACAGCGAAATAAAAGACGCGAACTTTTCCGACATAAAAACCGGTAAACCTTTTTCCTCTTATTTCAAAACAGAACTGGCCGTTAATTTATTTTTACACGCGCAAAATAACACCTTTTTTAACAGCAACCAAAAACTCACTTTCACGCGCGCGTGCGCTATATAAACATTTGAAAACGAATATAGGTAGATGTACTATACAAAATTACGATGTGTACAACCGAACATTCCGCCCGCCTTGAAATAACGAATTTCAAATGAGATAGTAAAAGTCCGAAAAGTTACATTTGCATACATAAATAACCCTTAGTAAACAGTTTGAATACAATTAAAATCAGTCTAGTGGTAACTGGCATAATTTAACTACGGGTCTTTTCAGTGATTTGTCAGAGGTTCTGACAGTTACGACGCGAACTTGATTGTCTTGTCCTGGATGAAGTTCAGTGATTCTTGCCATTCTCCACTTGGTTGGAGGTAAATCTTCATCTTTGAGCAAGACCAAGTCACCGACTCGTAGATTCGGTTTTGGTGTAGTCCACTTTGGACGTTGTTGAAGGCGAGAGAGGAATTCATTTCGCCAACGGTTCCAAAAGTGCTGCAGTACTTGTTGTCCCAATTGCCAACGTGACAGGCGGTTGACGTTTTCAGAAGTGAGATCGGGTTCGGGTATTGCGGTGAGCGCATCTCCGATTAGGAAATGTCCAGGTGTCAACGCATTGAAGTCGTTTGGATCCGAGCTTAACGCCGTTAAAGGACGTGAATTTAAGCAAGCTTCGATTTGGCAAAGAAGCGTTTGCATTTCTTCAAAGTTTAGAACCATGGTGCCAAGAACTCGTTTCAGATGATACTTGACGGACTTCACCCCGGCTTCCCAGAAGCCTCCAAAATGTGGCGCTGCAGGCGGGTTGAAGTGCCAATTAATTCCTTCGTCTGCGAGCCATCGTGATACTTGATCGTTGTTGTTTGTAGAGACTATGAATTTGATGAATGTTTTCATCTCTCGATCGGCTCCTGTAAAGTTGGTTCCACAGTCGCTGTAAATATCGGCGCATTTTCCTCGTCGAGCAACAAAGCGTTTCAATGCTGCCAGAAATGCTTCGGTGGTCATGTCACTGACAAGTTCAAGATGAATTGATCTTGTGGTAAAGCAAGCGAAGACTGCAATGTATCCCTTAAACCTGAGGTGACTTCGTCCCTTCATTAGTTTAAGGGTAAATGGTCCTGCGTAGTCGACTCCACACTTCAAAAATGGCCGAGCAGGATTTACTCTCGCTGGTGGTAAATCGCCCATAAGTTGCTTTACAGTGACTGCCTGCTGTCGTACACATGAAACACATCTTCTGATATGGAAACGTATGGCATCACGAAGACCGACGATCCAATAACGTTTCTGTAAGACAGAAGTTAGTAGTTGAGCACCTCCGTGAAAATGTTTCTCGTGCTCGTGTTGTATTAGAAGTTCTGTTAATTTGCTCTGTCTCGGTAACAGTGCCGGATGCCTTTGTTCGTATGGTAAGTTGGAGTGGCAAAGTCTGCCACCAACTCTAAGAATCCCATCTTGATCGATGTACGGACGCATCGAAAGGATTTTACTTTTCCGTGGTAATTCTTTGTTTTGTTTAAGGCAAGCTATCTCTTCGTTAAAACTGTTGCTTTGGACGACCCGAATCCAATGGGATAGCGCCTTTTCGTTCTCTTCCTTCGATAAAGGTCCAGTAATCCTCAATTCTGTCACATTTCGCGAATTGAAGACAAAACGTAGAATCTAGGCGGTGATATGAACGAGTTTTTTAAGCGCTGAAAATTTGGAAAGGAGCGTGAAATCCATTTGATGATGTGTTACTAACGAAATAATTCGTCTTTCCTCGGATAAACATTCATTTGGCTCTGAGAGTTCATGTAGTTCTTGCGTTGTTGCGGCGAAAATAAGGCACTGCGGTCCATGCCACCAGAGACCATGATTTCCCAGTTCGCTAGCGGATATTCCTCGAGAAGCGCAATCTGCAGGGTTGTTGTCTCCTGCAATGTGATGCCATTGCGCTCTCGGTAGTTTCTCGTGGATTTCTGACACTCGATTGGCTACGAACGTTTTCCAACGTTGCGGTGGAGCTTTCAACCAAGCTAGGACGATTGTTGAGTCCGACCAGCAATGAACATCAGCTATATCCAATCTCAATGACTCCCTGATCAGTTGAATCAGAGAAGCCAAAAGTAATGCACCAGATAATTCCAGTCTCGGAAGTGTGATTTGTTTGAGCGGAGCGACTCTTGTTTTCGCAGCGATCAGTTGTATTTTGATTTGTCCGTTGTTATTCACCGTCTTCAGGTATACGGCAGCTGCGTACGCTTTCTCCGATGCGTCACAAAATCCATGCAGGCTAATGTCTGTAGCATTAGCTTGCGAAATGTGCCGTTGAACCGTAATGTTTTCAATTTCTGGTAAATCGGTTCGAAACGACCTCCATTTAGCTTCAAGTGGTTGGGGAAGTTGCTCATCCCAATTCAATTTTAGCTGCCACATTTCCTGTAACATCAGTTTCGCTCGAACGGTTACTGGTGCCAACAGTCTCAGAGGATCGAATATCCTTGCTGTATCCGAAAGAATCGTACGTTTAGTGATTGAACTTCTTGACGCTGGAGAAGTAACCATAAACGAGAAATTATCAGCCGAAGGAGTCCAATATAGGCCGAGAGTCTTGACTGATTCGTCGTTCTCGATGCATAGTGGCTTTTGTAAATCCTTCATGTTGGCTGGTAGTGTATCCAATAATGCAGCTTCATTCGACGCCCATTTCCTTATTTCAAATCCTGCTTGAGATGTAGCTTGAATGATTTCTGACTGAAGTCTTAAAACGTTCTCAATCGTTTCGTCGCCTGTCATTAGATCGTCCATGTAGAAGTCATTTTGTAAAGCCGAAGATGCCAACGGAAGTGTCTCTTTCACGTCATGGCCGAGTTGCTTCAAGACTTTAGTTGCTAGGTATGGCGCTGATGCGGTTCCATATGTAACCGTTAGCAAACGGTATTCGAGCAAGGGTTCGTGTGAGTTGTTTCGCCAAACAATTCTTTGAAGATCGGAGTCGTCTGGATGTACTCTAATTTGACGAAACATTTTGGCAAGGTCTGCTTTCATTACAATGCAATGTTGACGAAAGCGAATAAGGAGGTTGACCAAATCATCTTGAAGTTTTGGCCCCACTAGCAGATGATCGTTTAGGGAAACTCCAGTTGTAGATTTGGCAGAGGCGTCGAACACCACACGAACTCTCGTGGTGGTACTGTCTTCTTATCGGGGATGGTAATTGCAGTGAATGAGAAAGTCTCTCTAGCCCTCAGCTGTGCGAGGATGGGTTCTCGGGCAGGCCCATGGTGTCGCCTTTTGTTGGGCCGTGATGGGGGCGTTTGTTTGCCATATGTGAGCCGGTTTTTATAGCTGTCTCACTGGCCGAACGTTGTTTCGCAAAGCGCATTTTTGTCCGGACCTGGTTGAGTGTTGTGGGCCGCCGTAGTGCCTAGCGGAACGGCGGGGTACAAATACATAACTTCATGTCTTCTTTGAATACCGCATGATGAGGCACGTAGTAAGATGGATTGGTTTCGATTTTTATTTCATTCGAGGGAATGAGTTCCATATGTCCAAGGGCAATGTATTCCCCCATGAACTTGCGGTACTCCTCATAGAGATTCGGGTTAACACGTAGACGTCGTTCTAAGTGAGAGAATCGACGGATTGCCATTTGTTTAGAATCTCCAAGTTTTGGTGCATCGTTTATCTTTGGTAATCGTACAGTGAATCTTCCTGTAGAGTCACGTGTATGTGATTCTTCAAAGTTCTTTTCACATTGAATTTCTGTTGGAGATAGTATTCTTCGAGGCTGGATGTCTTTTAGCTCCCAAAGATGTTTCAAATCTGCTTCCAATGTACAATGGTGGACCTTTATTTTCGAACTTCTTCCGGCCATCAGCAATGGACCGGAAACTGCCCATCCGAAAAGAGTATTAAAGGCACCTGGAAGACCTTCTTTCCCCTTGCAAATGCCATCTTGTAAGAGCTCTAGATACACGTCAGCACCTAGTAAAATATCCACTTGTCCAGGGCTATGAAAAGTTGGATCAGCAAGTGTTAAGCCTTTAAAGTGTAGACAATTTCCAGGATCGAACGGACTGTTAGGTAAATAATCCGTGACCTTTTTCAGGACGATTGCCTCGACGATGACCTCCGACGTGTTAATGATATTTGACTGAATATTCACCATGACACTGCCTTGAGACGTGTTCATTCCGGTTGCTCCAATTCCGTCAACTGAGACGTTGAAACGTGTTCGCTTCAATCTTAGTTTCCTCGTGAATTGTTCCGTGATGAAACTGGCTTGAGAACCCGAGTCCAGAAGCGCTCGGGCTGGATAAAGTTGCTCGTCAAGTCCCTTGACTTGGACCATTGCGGTTGCCAAGATAACTTGGGTTGATCCAATTATTTCACGAGATGGGCATGAAACTACACCGGAGGTTGCCTTCGTCTTCGTTAATTCCTTCTCTTGATGTAGAAGTGTGTTATGTCGTGCGTTGCATTTCCTACAATGACCAGATTTGCAGTCATTGCTTTGATGACCGGTTCGTAAGCAATTGAAACACATGGCACTCCTCTTGACCATGTTCCAACGCTCGTCCGAAGATGCATTCAGAAAATTGGTACATTTGTATACAGAGTGTGTTTCGTTGCAAAAGTGACACGTCTCGCTCAGAGCACCATGATGAGCCTTTGTACTCGGTCTCTGATGTAATGGAGGCTTCGACTTGATTGCAGTAGTTGTAGGCGGAGCTGCTGCTAAGGCTCTGGCCCGTTGTTCAAGAAATGTAACGAGATCCTCGAAAGTTGGTCTTTCGGTCCCCCTCAGGGAAAGTTCCCATTGTCGGCGAGATTCTGAATCCAGTTTTTCCTTTACAAGATGAAGTAGTATGGAGTCCCAATGTTGTACTGGTTCTTTGAGAACCTTGAGCGCCCTTATGCATTCGGCGGTGGTATCGATGAGCGTTCGTAAAGCGGATGAAGATTCTTGGATGACGTTAGTTTGACTGAAGAGACGTTTTACGTGTGCATCGATGATTTCCCGGGTATTGTTGAACCGATTGTTTAAGATATCCCAAGCTTCCAGATAATTAGCGTCAGTTACCGGAATAGATTGAACTAGGAGCGCTGCTTCGTTTCGTAATGATGACTTCAAATACTGAAACTTCTGAGCTCCGGTGAGCGATTCGTTGTGGTGGCCGTGAAGAGATCATGAAATGGAAGCCAATCGACGTAACCACCGCTGAATGATGGAAGTTCCAGCTTAGGTAAACGTACATCACTAGCTGGTCTGACTTGTCTCACTGGAATGTTTGCTGCTCTTTCATTTGATTCAGTGATGAGTAGGATTGTCAGATCTTCGAGTCGAGCGACTAGAGGGTTGTATTCATCTTCGTGATCCGCGAAGTCGTCGTCGTCGGAATCGATATTTGCAACTACGGCATCGTGAACCTCATCCAAGTCTTTCGATAGTTTTTCCACCTTGTCTACATACAGCTTAAGGCGACGTCAGATAGATTCGTTGCTGTTTGACCCACCGCATTTTCAATCCTGGTGATCTGTCCCTTGATAGCTGCTCTTCTTCTCACCAGAACATCCATGATGACTTATGTTGATTCGTTTACGATAGGGATATGATCGATGGTTTAAACGGTTTCCAACGGAGAATCCACGCTAATTTTCACTGTCTCTCACGGAAAGATAGCCGATTCGATGATTAGTTGAGAAACATAATCAAGTTGACGAATGTATCCGGCTCGACGGACCAAAAAATGTCGTGAACAGCGAAATAAAAGACGCGAACTTTTCCGACATAAAAACCGGTAAACCTTTTTCCTCTTATTTCAAAACAGAACTGGCCGTTAATTTATTTTTACACGCGCAAAATAACACCTTTTTTAACAGCAACCAAAAACTCACTTTCACGCGCGCGTGCGCTATATAAACATTTGAAAACGAATATAGGTAGATGTACTATACAAAATTACGATGCGTATTCACCGATCTTTTTCCTTTAGAAACTTAAAAAATACTAAAGTTTTGCTTTTTATTTGCGGAACAATTTTTGGCACATTTAAACAATTTTACAAATTAAATAAATTGTCAATATATCAAATGCAAACTGGTTAGTTTTTGCTTCTTCCTCCGCCATTGTTGAAACCCGCGCTACTAGCTGGCGATACCGGTGGCGCCATCCCTTATCCGGATCCTACAGGCATTTTCCCGCCAGAAAAATTATAATGGCTTTTTCCAAAAGTAACGTCTCTTTTTACTATACAATTTCTTTTAATACCGCTGGGTCCAGAGCGCGCGTTACTTTGGTATGCGAAATATCCAAAGGTTCCCTTCTAATTAAGACGGTACACGGGCTATTCACCTGAGTCACCTCCTTCTGTTCTGGAATGCTGGTATTTAAACTGAAATTAAAAGGGCGCGCTCTAATCACGCTTTTCGGAAACCTTAACACTAAAATGGTTTTTACAATGGACCAGAATGGTTGACACCGGTGTGAAACTGAACGTGATTTTCGTGGAGGTATTAACTGGGCGATCAAAAGGATAAATAGTATTAATTCCCATTTAAGATAAATAAAAAATTAATAAATCAGCTATGCTTTACCCAAGGCACTACCTCGCACCCTCTGCAGCTACGAACATGCCTTTTGTGTAAAAAGTGACAATTCTCAATTAGAGTAACATTTGCCATGACCATTAACAAGACTCACTGTCAAACTCTGAAACACGTGAATTTTTACCGGAACCAGTGTTTTCGCACAGTCAGTTTTACGTAGCATTTTACCGGGTAACTTCCATTAAGAACTTAAACAAAAGTATTTAGACACCGATGACCAAGGCAATCACTTAAAATCAAATCAAAGATATGCACAAAAAATGTTGTGTATAAAGATATTATATAATTTGCTCGATCTTACTGCCAAATTATTCAAATAAATTTTGTTTTGCAAGATTAATTTATTCAAATTTGATTAAATATGCTATATCATTATTTCGTTGAATTAATTTATACCGTCCCGTTTATTTCGTGTTATTTGTAGATAATGGATATACATTTCTATTAACACAATGTACAGTGTATTTGGTTAAACTTACATTACAATACAAGTGAGCTCTTGAGCTTCATTTGTTAACACCGAGCTGGTGGCCCGGCTAGTCTATATAATAAACCAGGAATCCACACCTATACTTGGAATGCTTATCCTGCCGTATCGCGTATGGTACGATCACTCTGACGGCTTTGGCCCCGCCTACGAGAGAATAAATCATCTCTGCTGGCACTCCCCTCTCACTTTGTTACTTGTTAAATTAACTTAATGACGTCAAAAAACACCGTCAGCCACATTGAAGCGAAAATGTGCCGCGATAAGCATTCCAAGTAGAGGTATGGATTCGTGAATAATTATTTAAGGCTGTTTTCCAGCCGTGCTTTTCGAGTCAAACATTTTTAAGTCGTTCTCCTGGCCCAGCTTGAAATATTCCTTCTATGCCATTTTTGCCAGACATTTCTGACCAGAAACACACTAACGTCCCAAATCCGAATGATCCATCTCCGCCTTCTACGCCTTCCAAAATGTTTGCCACTTTATACACTCTTTTTCCCAATATTTCACTGGGCGGGCCCATCTTCAGTTTTCTCCTTAAACCCCCATTCTCAATACCCTCTGCCCTTGAATTAATTAAACACAGGGATATACCACTTCAGCTTTAAACTCCATCATGAAGCAGAAAAAGAGTGTTATAAACCCTCTATCAGAGGAAATCGGCGAATAAACGGAAGTACCCATTGCGCATGCACGAAATGTGTGTCAAACTAGTAGTGCTAGGGCCCTTATTTAACGTTATCATCTTCAAATTTTGTGTGACAAACCTTTCTTGTCAAATAAATAATTTGGTAAAATCTTAATTAATATAAACACAGATTACAAATTTCGGTAATTAAAGGGAAAATTCCACATATATTACAAGTGAGATAATAATAATGTTTTTTTTCGTATGTAGACCTTAAAATTATCATTCCAAAAATGTATTTATATCAAATATTCATATTAATTATCATATTTAAAATTAATTTCTAAAATCAATAATTTTGTCGACGTGCCACCTTCAGGACGTTTTACGAAGCAAGTATGCTGAGTCAAACTCCGCGCGTTTCTCGTGAAGAGAAAAAAAGAATAGAAGGTATATTCCAAATGGTATTTATACTTCTGTTTTTCTTTAGCTACTTTCGTTTCCACATTCCGCTGTTTTTGACCAGAGTTTTCTCGCGTTATTTCAACTAAAAAACGTTGTCGCTTTAATTTATTGACACGGAACAGATTTCGACTTTAACAATTGTTAATGGAATTTGCTTTTAGTGAGTATTACAAGTGTTATTTAGACTAACTCCCAACACTACGTATTACCACGGTTAACTATGACTTCTAAGCCTCGGTCATACGCCTCTAAACGCTGTGTAGCGCCAGCCTGCAAAAATGATGATATTAATAAAGAACTGTCGTTTCATCATTTCCCAAAAGACCAAAATCAAAGGGAGCAATGGATTACCAACTTGGGTATTCCAAACTTGGTGCCTAAGCCATCTATGTACCTATGTTCTGCACATTTTTCAAACGACTGTTTCGGAAAGTCTCAGGAAGTTGTAGCGTTATTACAAGGTTCAGCTTCAAGCGGTTCTCAAATTAAAAGGAGCAATTCCTACTAAATTCGGCTCTGAACTTCTTTCTTCTAAGACCACACCTAAAAATGAAACACCTACAGCGATCCAACCACCGTCCAAAAATCAGACAACTACGGTAAATTTTTAACATATATCTATAAGCACCAGTAAATTGAGTTAATAACTACCTTTTCACAAATAGGATAATAACAAAAATATTCAAACTCAAACAATTCCTCCTAAAATTAAGGACAGAGTAACTCAGGTTGCCGTGAGATTAAAAAACACAGGTTAGTATTTATTTTAGGGTATGCGTATAAAATATAGGTGCTAATTTTTGGTTAAATTAAACCAATAGCTTGTCAAGTAAACATACCTATGAGTGATAAAGGTTGTCAAACAGATTTTGACTCTCCCATATAAAGCGTAAATTTTAGCCAAGAAGTTTTTTAAGTGAAGAACCGGATGAGGGGGAATGTGAAAATTTATTGGACCTTAGCTACACCCCTTCTGAAATAACAGATAATGATGTAAAGAAGTCGGTTTAATATTATATTAATCTAATGAATGTAAAAACTAATTTTTTTTCAATATCTTAAAACTTACAGGGAAATAACTTTTACTATGGACACAAAAACTTCTTATAAGGAGGAAAATATTAAGTATTTGAAAATGCGTTACTACAACTCTTTCAGTTTAGCTGCTAATGCCTTTTACCGTGTACGGTTACCATCAGTACAGTTGGCTCAATGGTAAAAGTAGAGACAGTGTGTGTGAAAGGACATGGTCATATTTGGGAAAGTCAACCGAAAATGGTCCAGATGCCTTTGGGGAATGTTGTTTTATCTCCATCTATTCTAAAAGTAAATTTTTCCGAATTCAAAGCTGTTACTCTCTTCAAACTATTAGATAAGTAAATACATTTTGTAAACAGGTTTTTTTAATTTAAATCTTCTCAATCAATGTACGTGATAATTTTATACTTTTACAGATTTTTCAAGAAGAGCAGACTAAAATTTTAGGATCACTAACTGGAAGGAAATTGAAATTTGGAGGGGATTCTAAGTAGTTATAATTTAATATCTGAGGAGTTAATAACAAACTAAACAATAATTATTTTTAATTATCAGATCATACAGCCCAGGCTACAGCTCTAAGTACGTGACCTAATGTTTGCTAGAAAGTTCAATAAAGAAGGTAGTCCATTTAGTTTTTGTCCAAGTAAGAAAATTTTGCGATTTTAAATGGCTTATTACGTGCATAGACTAATAAAGCTACGTTATATAGATAGGAATGCTAATGTTAAAAAAAAGTTGATTGTTTTCGGCTTTGGCGCTATCTATCGGTCAGACCTGAACAACTTTTATAGAGCTTGTCACTGCTTTCAGATCAGTGTATTTAAACCTAAGAAAGACCGAAATTTTTATCTACACATTCTTTAAAGGAAAGAAGCTTAAAATCTAGGATAGATTTACATTTTTATATATTAATATATCTATATAGAGTAGCTTTATTAGTCTATGGATACGTGTTTGTTTTGGTTACTGTGTAAAATTTCCCGGTCCAGAAATTCAGCACTTCAGCAAATTAGTCAATTTGGTCCAGACGGTTTGAAAACTATTCGAAAATAAAGTAAAATTTCCCGGTCCAGAAATTCAGCACTTCAGCAAATTAGTCAATTTTGTCCAGACGGTTTATAAGATAGTAGCTTCTATGTAGGAGGAATCCTTCAAAATTCAGCGGTCCAGACGTCCAGATTCAGCAAATTAGACAATCCCCTCAAATTTGACAGCTGAAAATATATTTTACCGCTCAATTTCGCTTAAGAAAAACCTCTCAGTGGAGATGAGTGGTGCCCATCAATGATGTTGGGGTTCCTTACCTTGATTACTGCTCTAGTATTTGTTATCCCCATCTGCTCAAAGACAAGCCACTCTACTATAGTCAACGGAAGTGCTATGCTACTTTTCGTTTTATTCATAAATTATAAAACCACATAACATCAAGTTCAGCACTATATGTGGATGATCTGAAATGTTTTTGACCTATTAAGTCTCATGCCCAGAACTTATCACTGCAATGTTTCTATATTTTAAGATATTTAAAATTATTAGATGAAATTAATGCTTCCCAATCTGTTAAGACTTTAAAGTTTTATAGGATCATGATTTACCATATTTTATATGCTAATACAAAAGCCGATAAATGGCATGTAGAAACTCTTTTTTGCGCAAGTAGAATGCTTTCCCTGAAGAAATAGTTTCCCAGAAATCCCTATATCATTTGAAATTAAAATTTAAACAACATTTTAAATTATAGTTCTCCTTTTGTTTTTAATATTTCTACTTCATGATTTGTGTCCTAACCTTGTTTATTATATCGGACTTTTATGATATTTCCTAATCGTTAAGATATTGATTTTAATCACCAAAAGTTGGCTTTACAGATGGCTGTTAATCAGACACAAAATAAAAAACCAAACAAACAAATTAGTTTTTGACACAAACTTAATTCTGAATTAACATACGGTTAAGGCTACATAGCCCTATCTCTTAAAACCAAGGTTAAACAAATGAAACACTAAATATTTTTTACTGTCACAAACTAATTTCTGATCGAATTCCTTATTGACACACAAATTAGTTTGTTAAATCATTGAATTAGAAATTAATTTGTTGATATATTGCATAAAAATTATTTTGTTGATATATTGCATAAAAATGAATTTGTTGATATATTGCATAAAAATTAATTTGTTAAATTATTGAATTAGAAATTAATTTGTTAAAATGTTGCATAAAAATTAATTTGTTTATATATTGCATAAAATTAATTTGGGAATTTATTGACAGAAAATAATTTGTAAAATTTCTTATTGACACTAACAATTTTGTTAATTTCTCTGGAAGCTTTTCATTCGCATAAACACACGCAAAATACACACATACCCAACAAACACACGAACAGATAGATAGATACGGAAACACGAATATTCATGAAAGCGTTACATGGAGACTAGACCCCGACGCTTGAACGTACCCTACACCATTCGCAGCCAAAGCGAGTCTAGGTGGCATAACGGCGCTAGCTTCTCCGAAGAGCGCCTATGATCTAACGTCTGCCACAGCCAAATTAAAAAGTCATAAGAACGTTTTTTCATACAAAACATATCAAAATATAAGAAAACAATCTACAAGTTGTATAACAATGCAAGAATCATTTATATTATTTATAAATACAAATTTACCCATAACGTTGGGTAAAACTAATAGCGACTGCTTCAGCCGCTACCTTTCTTGCTTTCAATGGCGAACCAAAGGGGGCGAACGTTGCGATAGTTTCAGTCGCGAATTCACAAAAACTATGACCAGTTAGATTGTTTTAGATTGGGAATTTGATTGTAGTTTACATCTGCCCCAATACTAGTTTTGGGTGACGTAGGGTACGCGACGATTGTATTAATAGTTGTAGACTAAACTAAGGTTTACATTTCTTATTATCTTATAAAATGTTTTCCATTTGTCATTTTTGTTTTATCTATAGTATTATTTTTATTCTACCATTAGGTTAGGTTAGGTTATGTTAGGTCAAGGTTAGGTTAGGTTTAGGTTAGGTTAGGTTAGCAATTTCTGGTTCTTTTGTAGCTGATTCGTAATTAATTACCTTGTTTTCCATTGAAACCAGCCATCTTTGGCTCTTTGTAGCTTCTCCGAATGCACATTCCCTGTTTTTAATTGAAAAAAAAATTGTTTCTTTTGTAGTTATTCCGTATTTAATTACTCTGTTTTCAATTGTAAAAAGCCATTTCTCGCTCTTTTGTAGCTGCTCCGTATTTAAATACATGTACTCTGTTTTATAATGAAACAAGCCTTAGTTTAGTCTACAACTATTAATACAATCGTCGCTTCCCCTACGTCACCCAAAACTAGTATTGGGGCAGATGTAAACTACTTCCGGGAATTTAAGCAGCCAACTAATCTAATAGCTTATAGACAACGTACTAACATATGTTTAATCCTCCTATTTTATCGGCGATTTTGCGCTCTCTCTTGATTTAGTAACCCCGTAGGTGCATATATATTTACTCTATTTCCTATAGATAGATACTTATCTCGGGCGAGATTGCGTGCCTCCCATTGTACACGCACCATATTTAAAAAAATAAGGTAATATCACTTAAGATAATAGTTCCAACCATAGCCACGGGTCGCGCAGAAGTAGATTCTCGAAGAACGGACCGTACGCGATCTTAAAACGCTCTTTTTTCGACAGGTCTCATTTTAAACTATCCGTAGATAAGGAACGGTTCGAAACTAATGAATGAAAAAATTATGCTAATCAGAAATATACTGATACATCGATAGATGTAGAGATAGTAGTTATCGCTTGTTATTGAAGTGAATTACGATAGAAATAAAAACCACTTGTCTTCCTGTTAATCGTTTTCGACCGTTCTGTACCTTAGGAGCTGAGTTACCATTTCAGTCAGTCTGAAATCAGTATTGCTTACGGCTTTGAACTAAAAGAGTTCGTCGCCGCTGAACAAGCCAAAACAGTTTTGTTTCCTAAAATCGTTCGATTTCTCTTCAACTTAAATCACGGTAAATTTTGCTTGAAGGTCATTTGAATTAATCTATACCGTAAGTCATGCCAGAAAAAGTCATTGTGATGTCGAACGGGAAGGAAATTCCGACGATTGGTTTGGGTACTTACAAGGTAAGTTAACATCTTGTGTTTCTGCTTCTTAAGGATCTTCTTATTTTTTTGCTTTCAATTTCTGTTTTTTTTTTTAATTATAAAACGCTAAATTGTATGTTTTTAATAGCACATGATTTTTTTAAAACACTTAAAACATATCAAAACCAAAACACATATGTACAGGAACTGTTTTAGTTTTATTCTGTAGCTAACGGTAATTTTTTCCATTTAAATTCGTCTGCTCTATTTTCTATCTTAATACAAAATAATTTCATAAACTAGTTAGTAAATTCAATTTTTTACCAAAACATATTTCAATATTTGGGACTATTTTTTATTCACGGTCTTTGAATTGACCGGGTGAGCTCTGTCAAGTATACGTTCCGTAAGGATAATGGGTACACATAATTTTAAGGCTCCCAAAACAAATTGTGAAAGTCAATTGTCGAAAAAAATAACTCTACGAGTAAATTCTTCACTAAGCTATAACCCCGATCTAGTAATTGTTAGTGTTTGAAAATTTACGATAACTGATACATCTAAGTTTAAAACGATCTAGTCGAATTCAAAAAAATTTAGTAGATATAATATCTCTGTAAGAAACACTCAAAAGTCGCTCATCAAATAAACAACATTCTAAATTTAACTTAATTTTTAAGATTAAATTTTATAATATACTTTTTGGGTTCAAAATATGTATTGACTTGATGTCTATCTCACAAGACTATGTAGTTTTAAACAGCGTTTATCAATGCGCCAGTATTCGACGAAGATAATTTAACCTTAAATATTCAACGGTCTTATTTTTAGTTAAGTTTTCATATCTGTAGAATTTGAGTTAGGAAAATGGATATTAATACGTTTTTTAACGTTTTAAAGACTATTTGTATTATATTTTATTTAAACTGCATAAACACAAATACTAATTTGTGCGAGTACTCGAACATCTTGGAGTATTCGGCCTTTTGTAATTGGAGAATACTCGTTGATTACCGAGTACCAAAAAAATTGCATTTTCGGGTACCGGATTACTCGAATAAGCTGCTCTCTAAACTTCTAAAGTCTAGTATTGGGTTTTTTCTATCCTGTTGCTTCAAAGTTTAAAGAGGTTTTTAAATCTTTTTGGAGGGCAATAAACGGTACCTACAAAGTGGTGGAAACTATGGTTCATTTAATTTAAATGAATATTTTTCGGCATTGAAATTTACTTTATTCTACTTTTAAATTTAATTTCATAATTTCTTGAATAATACTAGCTCCTAATCAATTACTCGATAACCCGACTCTTAAAAATTTTAAGTTTATTTTTGGTTACTCGACTCTAATAGGATCAAGTTTTCCCTTGAGTCGAGTAATCGAGTACTCGACTCGACTTCAATATTACTCGACTCGATTACTCGTTGAAAAAAATTCTACTCGATTGCCTAAAACCCCTAATCGCAGAGCCCTACAATTGACATGTCGACAATAGCTCTTTCTATAAAATAATATATACGCATACATGTATAAAAAGGGTTATTTTTTGGAGCGCGCGCCTCCTAATATTTCCGTGTAGAGGGTCTCGTGCGTTTTCGCGCGAGCTCAACACATACCAAAATATGCGCACGCTCTCTAACTTTAACTGCACGATGAATCTAACGTAATCACGTGACCTCTCGTATTTTATATACAGAGCTATTGCGTGGCGCTGTAGTTATCAAGACTTACAATAGACTATCGAGCGCCATCTGTTAGTTTTTTCCTGTCATGGTTGATGGTTCTGACTTTCTACTTTGCCATAAATATAACTGTTGAATTGATTAATTAATTTTCCACTTTTCTACCAAGTATATTTTAAAAATTGGTCAGTGTAAGAAATGGCAGCAATAATATTTATCAATATAATTCAGAGCGACGTTTTCCCAAATTAAATTCCTCGATCTATTGTAGAATAAACGTGATCTTCGAAACAATTATCTTTTTCTATTTCCCATTTTTGGTGAGGAACTAAAATGTTAGACTATCAAATTTTAAAATTACTCTTAATTTTATCTTATCTAATAAATCATTTAATTAGCAAACAGTAGAGCTCTTTTATAAACCACCGTAATTCCGGTATTAAATTGGTCTAGCATTCCAGACCATTTCTGGTACTGATAAGTCCTATTCACCGAATTTACAAGTCGTCTTGTGCTTGTCTAATTAAATTGGTTTGTCGCTACGTGCCAGCGTTTCCGTTAATTCCTTCCACATGCTAATAGCTTGTATGAAGGCACTAAGGAATGAATCTTGTTAACAATAAATACAATAGTTGGGGAAGAACATACAATTTTTATTTCATTTTTCTGTTATGTCCGTTATCAAAAATGTAATCGCGACTGAAAAATATCGGTAAGTCACCTTTGGCTTGCCATTGAAACCTAGATAAGTAGCGGCTAAAGCAGAGGCTGTAGTTTTTCCTCGTCTTAATTCGTAAATTTGACTTAAAAATAACGAAACTTTCACTTATCATTTTTGCATCGTTTGCTTACATTTTGATAAATTTATTTAAGAAAAACCTCCTTATGACTTTTTAATTTGCCTGTAGCAGACGTTAGATCATAGGCCAAACTTGGGAGACGCTAGCGCCGTTTCGCCACCTAGACTCGTTTCGGTCGCGAATATTGGATTTTATTATACAGGGTGTCTCAATTTGCTCGATCAGGCCATTTTTCTCAAAATGTATTTATGCTAGGGTTACTAAATTTCAGAAAAATCAAACGATTTTGTGCCGTTTTGGAAAATTTATTTTTTCACCGGTAGGTGTCACGCAAAATGTTTCAATAGAAAAGTTGTAGGGCATAGTCGAAGGTGTAAAAATAATTTTGGTTCGGTTGAAAAAGACCTATTTTTCACTGAGTTTGGAGGTCGAGGGAAAAAACAAGTTGTACTAGCAGGCAATAGCCTTTAACGTAAACAATCGTACATAATCACAACACACATGTACATTTATTTTAGGGAACTTATGCTTTCAGCTATGTTGTTAATAATCAGATCTGCAAAAAGTTATTGTTAAAGAAAATTATTAGACAAAGTAGACAAAGACCGCGTCTTCCATTTCGACGTGGTTACGAGTAAGATCATCAAACAAAGATTTGTAGACCAAAAATTACGCTTATTTTTCTTTTGTGGTTTTTTATCGTGAAATATCAATTGTCCGAGTAGTATTTAAAGCGTTTACATTTCAAAGTTAAAACATTATCTCGGCTTGGCCGATTGTTGTCCAGTATGCCTCTTTACACTCGAGATCAGCGCGCTCATATGCTAGAATTATTTTACGGAGAATGTGTGGGCTGGTCTGTTAGGTGACAGAATTATTGGCCCGGTCTTCCTGCCAAATCGTCTGAACGGTCAAAACTACTTGGAGTTCCTTCAAAATGATATATCCAACGTGTTGGACGACATTCCTCTGGCGGAGTACAGACGCATCTGGTTCCAGCAAGATGGGGCGCCACCTCACCAATATCGTGAAGTGGTTGCATATCTAAACGACGAGTTTCCTGGAAGATGGATCGGAAGAACTGGTCCTGTTCGTTGGCCTCCTGATCTAACACCACTCGACTTTTTTCTTTGGAGATTCGTAAAGGACTACGTATACCAAACACCTGTGACGAGCGTTGAAGATTTACGACAAAGAATCATCGAAGCATGTCACCGGGTGACTCCAGAAATGGTTCGGGGAGCATTTCACAATATGCAACATCGTGCATATTTGTGCATTGCATCAGAAGGTGGCATTTTTGAAAACATTTTGTAGAAGTCATTAAAAAACATTTGTCACTTGCGCTAATTATTATTTGTTTATTTTTCGAAATCTTATAACTGAAATGCATGTTACCTACAATTCGTTAAAGGCTATTGCCTGCTAGTACACCTTGTTTTTCGCCCGACCTCCAAACTCAGTTTTAAATAGGTCTTTTTCAACCGAACCAAAATTATTTTTACACTTTCGACTATGCCCTACAACCTTTCTATTGAAACATTTTGAGTGACACCTACCGGTGAAAAAATAAATTTTCCAAAACGGCTTTTTACGCTTGTTGTAATTTTTTCTTAAATATCGTCCGTCATGGCGTTTGTCTGTAGCTAGCCTTCCTTCGTGCTACGACTTCACTTGACCGTTGAGCAACGAAATTATCCGTTGAGTGTTATTCTCTCTAAATACAAATAAATAATTAAATGTATTCGGTATGTTCCCAGTTCGCCTACAAACATTTGGTTTTTACCATTTCGCCCAATTCCCATTTCACCTATTTTGTTGTCGGGTGTTTTAACGGATCTACGAAAAATGAGGTATGGTAGAAATACTGACAAGTATTTCTTTGTTTGGACTAAACTAAATCGGAAAAACCCCTCATTTTTTGTGATTCGTTAAAATACCCGACAAAACTATGGGCGAAGTGGGGGTAAACCATATATTCTTCACGTGATGACTAATGTTTTGCGACAATTTACAGTCTAAACCCGGAGAAATTCAAGAAGTCATAAAGTATGCAATTTCCGTTGGATATCGTCACATTGACTGCGCCATGGCATACGGAAACGAAGCGGATGTCGGAGAAGCGCTCAAAGAGTCGTTCTCTTCTGGACTGGTCAAAAGGGAGGACCTATTCGTGACTACAAAGGTGCGAAACGCGCTTATTACAATTGAAGCAGTTAAAGTGTATTTGTACCATGTGGCCCAATGATTTCATAGACTACTTTTCGCGCCATTCTGAACATTCCTTGACCGGCAACACGGATTTCATGATTGTTTATTAGTATATTTCATTTGCAGCTAGGTATTGCGATAAAAACGCCATTGCGTACTTTGGTTTGGTATTTTTGAAGTCGCCAGCGATTTAGTCCCCATTTCTACCAAGTCATAGTTCTCCCAATCCCATTTCTCCCAAAACATTTATCACTTCCCCCTAAAATGTTTTAAAAAGTAAAATTCATTTTTTCTTACTAAGTTGAAACACCTTTAATGGATTCTAAAAACTCTACATGCGTTTTATTTCTGGTCTACAATTGATCTCTTAGTTTTTGGCCCTTAACGTCGAGTTCGCGATATTTTTTTAGGGGTGGTCTCTCTGGTTGAAAGAGAATCTATTTCCATCTCAAGTTGTTCGTCTTCTTTCTCTGTAATGCGGAAAAGCGGGTGCTTTTTCTTCTATGTGCAACCACAGATCGTTGATGTGCTGTTGAGGAACCATTGCCAACCCTATCATTCTTCTAATAGACTTCTCGAATTCGGTACTGGTGTTGAATACAAAAAAAAGGAATTTTGAAAACCCATATGTTTATCATCTGATGAAACAAGGTTTACGTCAAAAACTAATTTTTGGGTGAAATGGGAGTCGGGTGAAATAGAAATGGGTTAAATGGGAGCATACCTCGCCAGCCACATGATCAATAATATAGCTAGCACGCAGTGGCGTTGTGAGGGGTACAGTCTGGACCGGGTGCTACCCTCGGAGCTTTGAGAGCGTGAAACTTTATTCATAATTATTGGGGAGAGACAAATAAGATACCGCACCAGGTGTCACCTAGGAGCAACAAACACAAGGAGAACGCAGCTAGCCTTTAAAGGGGCTGGAAAGTGGGGTTTTGTAAAACGTCATTCGTGACGTCATTAACGAAATTTGGCGCGTAGAACTAGTTTTTCTCTCAAGTTCGCGAAGACGTAAACAAGCACCGCTGTGTTGGGATTTTTGTATGACGAAATCTAGCGTGGTGTTGGTAAGTGTTAGCTGAGCTCGAAGGAAATTTTAAAATTTAATTTATCTTTATTGAGATTTAGTTTAGTGAACAACAAATGTTGAACGAAAAATTCATTTAACGGATAAGGTCTTTGGGTAAAGTGTGTTCGTAATTTTTTTAATTATTATTTGCAAGTTTCATCGAATTTTGTAAAAAAACGCTAGATGAGAATTTTGATAAACCTTGGTACTCAACCACAGTTCTTTGGCCTTTTCCCACTTATCAAATTCACCAACAAGATATATTTTCGTATCATCACAATTCCGGTTTTTTATTTAAATTAAACTCGATCATTATCTTCATTATAATTATATAAATATGAAAATACTAGAACCAAAACCACGTCCACGAAGGCCCGAATATCTTAGTTCGTGTATGAATACCTCTCACTAGTCTCTCTCTCTCGCTCGGGTCGCTCCTCACTATTTTCAAAACATCTCCGTCAGAGCCAAATTCCTCAAGTGGGGAAATACGAAAATAAAGCAGATACTACGTCACTACACGATTTCAAAACCCCACTTTCCAGCCCCTTTAAACACGATAACGCAGTGTTGTGTAAAATTTCTTATCGAGCCTTTTCACTGAACGTTTTACGGAAAGGGGGAAGACAATTTCTGAATTTTCCCTAAAGCGTCTAACCAATGAAAACTGTACCAAAGAAAATTCACGACTTTTGACGAGTTGCGTGCTCCTTCTGTGGGGTGCTGTGTTTGTAGCTCCTAGGTGTCACGAACCGTGGTGACGTAACTACCTTCGTGAAGAAACTTAGCTGTTAAACAAATGGATTACCTCACCGTCATTGAGATCGCAGTATTTCACTGTGTGCAACGGTCTATTTACGCATTTAATCAGGAAATGAATAAGGATTCGCACTGGTATTTAAAGCATTTACAATCTTTTGAAACCTTCTCCAGTACATACTTAGAAAGAGAGAAAAGCACCCATGCACACGTATGTAGCAAAGCTGAAGCTTGGATTAATAAAACACAGGGAAACGATTGCTATGAAACCTCTATTGGTGAAATTGGCGCCCAAACGGAAATGACTAAAGCGCATGCGTGATAAGTAAATCAAGGAGATGTCTAGGGGGACAGAGATAGGTAAACGTATTCATGAGTCAATGGTACGAACCTTATTACTGAAATTAGTATACTGAGTGGATATTAAATAAGATTTTACCAAAATATTTAGGTGAAAAGAAATGGGGTGTCAGTAAGCCTTGGCTCAAAAAGTGAAGATGATAGCGTTAAACATTTCGTGCATGCGCAATGGGGATTTCCGGTCATTCGCAGATTTCCTCTGATAGTGTTTATAACAATCTTTTCTGCTACATAATGTAGTTTTTAGCTGATGCGTTATAACCCTGTGTTTAATTTATCCAAGCCTGTAGCCACACGACAATAATTAATCTAAAACTTTGGGTTCGTCCAATTACTCATGGATGCGCCAGGTTCCTACTGTACGCTTTTCCGGTTTTGACGTCCCGATGGCCATCGGTTGCTCATCGAAGTCACCAGTGGAAGAGTCACTTTTAGCGATGACTGACGTCCTAACTGTTGTAAAACTTATTTTTGGCGGGATAAGTTCATCTGCACATAAATAATTGGAGCGAATGGTGTTTATTTTCTAGCATTGTAGCAGTTATAGCACCCCGTTTGTTTATTTTCTTAAACGATTGACTGCCACTAAAATAAAGACTATTTTCTTGTATTACTTTATCATTTAAAAGTTCATTTACGATTAAATAAAGTAGTTTTCGCTATCTTCGATTTTCCGTTCGGAAAATAAATTCAACCACATTTAAAAAAACACCGATGACTGAAATAAACTACGTTATTTTGACGAAAATACAAAACCATCGGGTTTTTTTCCTTTGAGATTTATTGAACGTACCCATTACCTAAAGTCACTGCCAGATAAAGTGCTATGAAGTCGACGGTGATATGAATTGGCGCTATGGGATTACTCCTATTTTTACCACCAATCAAACCCCATTGCTTGAATGATTTCTAAATAAAAGTTTTGTATGTTACCTAGTGTTTTTGTCAAATATTAAAAAACACTTAAATGATATATTCATTTTGTATCCTAGTTTCTATTTAGTTTTGAAGGGTTAATTTGTACTAACTGGACGATTTACTTTGTTAGTTGTGGAATACGTACCACCGACGACAAAGAGTGCGCGAAGGCTGCCTCGAATCAATAAAAGACTTGGGTCTTGATTACTTGGATTTATACCTCGTACATTGGCCTTATGCATTCAAGGTAATTGTTTCTTCGTTAATTTGTTATTCAAGTGATTGCACCGAAGAGTCGAACCCTTGCACATTTGGCGAATGTGATTTAAAATCTCAAAATTATATTAGAAATCCGAAATGGGTTTTAAGATTTTAGAGGACAATTTTTGTGCTCATTTTAGTGTTTTATGTGGATTTGAAATACTTTGAAACTGATTTCGGGATTTTAAATTTATTTTAAAAATTTTAAAATCATTTAACACTAAAGTGTATGACATTTTTACGAATGCCAGAGCTTTTGAATTGTATTTCATTTTTGAAAGAAAAGCTGCAAATGGTCGGTACACTACCTTTTACACTCGTGTTTGGTTTGTTATATTAGTTTTACCTTGGGTTAATAATATAAGCTTCGCTAACTGGATATCACACTCCTTTTCGGCGGTTTTCAAACTGCTGATATGCATTTTGTGCGATCTACCGGTTTGAGCGATTTGGTGGGACAAACATTTACACGTGAGAAGCGCGAGTTAGCATATTTACTCTCTATTTACAATTTAAGGCTGATAAAAATTTCTTATTTTGGAAAAAGTAATTACCAAAATATGTAAATATTGAATACTACATTATTATTATTAAAATATTTAAGCTGGTTTTAATACGCTAAATTATAGGTTTTAATTCAGGAATGTAATTTTGGGAGCAAGTCATAAAACCAAGGCAACACAAAGTGATGAAAACAACAGTGGTCTATCTTCAGAAACATCTGGTATTAACAGTACACAGTAACTCAGAACAATGTTAAATTCTTCCTATACTGCTGATCCTTTACAGTGAATTCCCTAGGTGAACCTTATACCCTATGATTTACTTTACCAATAAAAATTAACGGAAATATTGCGACGTACAATAACACCAACCGTTATTATTTTGAAGACTGGCATCGACGTGCATGTGCCTACAATTCCAAAGAAATCTTGTCCCACCATTCTTCCAAAAAAATGTTATCCCGCCCCCTAAATTGCCTCCGACTTTTCAGCATTTTGTGAGCCGTTTTAGAATTCATTGGGCAAGATAAGAGTGCAATATCCAGTTTGCAATGATTATATTATTAATCCAAGGTTTTTCATTGTGGTGTAAATCCGGTGCAGGGTTGTTTAATTATTAGAAATTAGTGTATGCTGATGGAACCATGAAGCCAAGAATGTAAATTTAAACTATTTGGACCTTATTTTGACGGTCTCAATGAAAATGATTCAATATTTATTTTTATTTAACGAATTAAAAAGGTGGTGAATTGCATAATAACTAATGTACGTGAGATCGGTTTAGGAACCAAACTTGAAAAGAAAACTGAGTAATTGTCCGTATTGGTTTGTACTTTAAGGAAGGAACGGACAAATTTCCGAAAGACGAAGCTGGAAATATGATCACAAGCGACACCGACTACCTCGAGACATGGAAGGTATTAAAGCTTAATTTCCCTCTTTGGCCGACATTGGGATAAACTTTGGATAAAACGAATATTTCAGGGCATGGAAGATTGCTACGAAGAAGGTTTAGTCAAATCGATTGGGTTATCTAACTTCAACAGCGAACAAATCCAACGAGTTCTGGACCACGCCACAATCAAACCTGTTGTTTTGCAAGTACGAAAAAACCTTTTATAAAAGATTAACTATAGTGATTCGATTATTAGAATAAAGTATTTGGTAAGTTATTATAGTTTTGTGCAGCATTAGTTTTTTTTTTTTAAAACTGATGGTTCTTATTTCTCAAGTCGATTTGGGGGCCCCTAAGTGAAAACAAACGTATTCTTTAGCCTGTTTTGCCTACCCATAACACGGCCCCTACATATTGCGTGTAAGCAGACGTATTAGCGATTGGCCATCAGATGCGTAAGAACGTTTTATGCTACGCCATAATAGACGAAATAGAAGCTATACAAGGTTAATATATCAACTTTTAATTTCACACTGTTGGTAAAACCGAGCAGTTACGACGCTCAGCTTAAGCATTTATTTATAATTTGACTTTAACAGGCACTAGAGCGTAGGCACTATCTCAGAGGAGCGTTTGGGTCGCCAATGGACAATTCTCAAACTAATAATATCTGTCTCAAACATTTTAACGTGTAGGTTGAAAGTCATCCTCATATGAATCAGAATCTGTTAATCGCCTTTTGTAAGGAACGTGGGATTGCTGTAACCGCTCACAGTCCACTTGGTTCGCCGCAAAGATCACTGTAAGTTCAAATCTCTACCCTTAATTATAGTGAAGGTTACCAAAATGACAATTTATAGTTCAAGTAAAACTAATTCTACACGACGATTTTAATTTATTCTTACACAAACAATGACCACGTTTCCAGTTTAATCATACTAAATAAGATGCTTACGCCATCGAACTAATAAATTTACACGATAAATATCTAATATTGGTCAGTAAGCATTTCGCAGTAGGAAAACTGAATGTTGTGAGAAGGATATTCAAACTGTAATAAAATGATAACTTTTAACGATTATAAATATCATCAGTTTATTTGTAATCTAGCAAAAAAGGTATGTTGCAGTCGGCCACGTATTATTAACTTCCGAAAGAGATATTTAAATGGCAACTTGGCACTATTTATAACTTTATAAAACGTTGTAGAATTCCACGTATATTAAACAATGTTTGGTTTAGTTTTAGCCGACTAAAGCTCGACCGATTTGGCCGTTTTTTTCGGTACACTGGTTAAACGTGCTTCTTCAGAAAATAAAGTAACTCAAATTTAAAACTATTGTATAACGTAATAATGACTCTATAGATACATACGCCCCTACCTGCCAATCACGAAATGAAACTTACTGCCAATCACGAAATGAAACTTACTGCCAATCACGAAATGAAACTTACTGCCAATCACGAAATGAAACTTACTGCCAATCACGAAATGAAACTTACTGCCAATCACGAAATGAAACTTACTGCCAATCACGAAATGAAACTTACTGCCAATCACGAAATGAAACTTACTGCCAATCACGAAATGAAACTTACTGCCAATCACGAAATGAAACTTACTGCCAATCACGAAATGAAACTTACTGCCAATCACGAAATGAAACTTACTGCCAATCACGAAATGAAACTTACTGCCAATCACGAAATGAAACTTACTGCCAATCACGAAATGAAACTTACTGCCAATCACGAAATGAAACTTACTGCCAATCACGAAATGAAACTTACTGCCAATCACGAAATGAAACTTACTGCCAATCACGAAATGAAACTTACTGCCAATCACGAAATGAAACTTATTGGCCTGCCTACACATTCATAATCATAATCAGCTAGGCTAATACCCAATGCACCACCATAGACCCAAGTCATGTAGCGACTTTAAATGCCTTAAAATCATGTAGCCGGTTACAGTACTAAGGAGGGTAGTGGCAAGACCACCATGCCACGTTAGCCTACACTAAATTTAACCGGTATTCTCTAGAAGTATTAATGGAAACTGAACAACTGGAGGGGAAACCACTAAACCAGTTGGGAGATAACTATCAATATCAACAACAAAAAGAGTTTTCTGAGTGTTTACCTCATTCTAAAAGCTGAGATCAAACCCAGCTCGAGGTGAAAATGCTAAACACTCAGCCACCGCACATTGAGAAACACGGTCACTTTTCTCACACGACAGTTCGATTAACCCAATTCAACATTTTCCATTACGCTCTGCACACCTTTTAGTGTACATTGACAATCATTGGTAGTCGGACCATAGAATATATAAAAGAGGAATAGCACCTCAGCCGACAAATAGGCTCGGGTACGACATAAAGACATAGTTTCACCGCTCTTTCTCGGAAGTGAGATCAAACTTCATTTTACTTCTCCTTAACCCGATAATTTAAAGATAGGGTCAACTCGCTGTCTACGTCGAAGGCTTAAATCCAATTTAAAAGGCAGTTCATTTCACCACTGCTAAATAATGAACCTAAATGAAATGCGCCGATATGCCAACAGAGCCATATTGGAACCACTGTTAAACCTATTAGCATTAACAATACCTTTGAGAACCGCGAGGTTCAAATTACGAGTTAACCGTCACTTGTAATATGGAGATAACAAAGGGGAAGAAAAATAATAAAATATAATTTAGAAACTTGCTTTCAGCCTCCTTTTGTGAAATGCATATTGTCCAGAAGTACCTCTTGCAAACTCCTTAAGAACCACAAAACCAGTTCCATAGCTTTTTCAGAGATAAATTTGGTATTTTCTTTCGATGTTTTCTGTTTTCCTACTGCCGCTTTCTGTATTCAGAAGACGACTTTACCAATTGTTTGCTCTAAGTTATCTTCATCGTATGCAGTACGACTCTACGTGAAGCAGCCACTAAAAATACTAAACTATCCACTGGTTTAATACTCTGTTAAGCCTGATTTTCCATGCATAGCTATATTAGGTGTAAGTTTCATCAACTGTTTCCAACAGGATACGATCCGATGATCCGGTGCCAATGGAGAATGCACTCGTAAAAAGCATTGCTGATAAGTATGGAAAAACCACCGCTCAGGTATTATTCATTGCTTTTTTTATTTGTAGCTGATTTTAAGACACGAACACACTTGACCTTAAACCCAGTTTACGTCAATTTCATTGCCAGTTTCTAGCAAAGAAATGGAAGCCGCGTTCACACTATTGTTTAAACCAGTTTACATAGCGAGTTTTTTTAATTTTCTTTGGTCAAAGCCGCTGTTCAGACTGTATCTGGCTTCAAAACTCTAGTGTGACCGAGGTTTAAGATGTAGTAAACCTGTTTTCAAGTGATTCTGTAACACGGTCGTTAATCTAATTAAACTGGTTTCCAAAGATTCTTATTAGATACCAAGTTCAACGTAATGTTATCGTCATTCCGAAAAGTTCCAACAAAGAGAGAATTAAATCAAACCTAAACGTTAGTAACTTTTGTTGTTTTTTTTTTCAAAACTTGGCCATAAAATTGACAAATATAGTGCATTCTAGCCGTTGGCTCGCTTTTGCTTCTGTATGGATGTTTTCTTAAAGCTGATGTTTTAATCAAATATTGATTCTTTTGCAAACTTCCTACACATTGTAGTTCAAATTTCAAATTTTGCAAACAAAGCCATTATAAAAAGACTGAAAAAGTTATAAGAGAGCAATATTTGTTAATTTTATCGAAACATTTGATTAATAGGGTTTAAGAAATATGGAACTGGAATCTGACTAGAAAACACATTTTATTTGTGCCTTTAATTACATATTTCAACCTAGTGTATTTGAAAAGTCTTATTTTCACTTTTCATATACTAACATTAAAATAAAACAGCTGCAAAGTTATAAATAATTTACTAATTTTTAGGCTAATTTAGTTGCTATTTAGTAAAGAAATACCATATTATCTAAGAAATACGACGATCATCTAGCGTTTAATAGAGGCCGTCAGTAAGATTAATTTATCTATTTTAACGGCCGCCAAAACTTACTCCATTTAGTGGTAGTCTCCGCTCTAAATATTAATTAAGGTTTCACCTTAATTTATTTCCAGGTTTTCGACTTTTCGTTAACAAATGAAGATATGTCAGTCCTTAATTCCTTTGAACAGCGAAGATTGGCAGCTTATTTCGATGTTGGCTGGTAAGTGCGTTTCTTTTACTAAGCATTTACAATTTAAAAGTAATTAACAAAAGTTGTCGATTTAACATAGTAATGAAAGATTTTTTTAATAAAAGCAGCGTTTTTAACCACTGACAAAATAGTACAAAAATTTGGATTACTTTTGTTTCTATCCATAACTTGACCTTGGAATGATTATAACGACCATTTTAGTGTAGACCTCGCGAATCGCGTTGTTTCGGTAATTCTGAAGTTGATTAAGTTTCGCACGCGTTTCATTGGCTTTAACTAGTGTACGAAAACCCCATCAGCCACAATGAAATGGGGCGAATCGGCAGAAATTAAATGGACAGACAGCTGCTCATAATCAAATAATTTAAAAAAAACTAAGACAATTTGCTGAAAATGGATTACAAACCGCGAAGTCTTATTTAGATATATTTATCCAACTTAAAACTTGTGTACTGGTATTCAAATAAATTTAAAAAATAATTGGCGTTAAATGAACCGTTTATTCCCATTCGACCGAAATCCCATTCGACCGAATCCCATTCGACCGAAAGAATTTTAAAATGTAGCTCAATTGGCAGGGTGATTTGGTATTTTATTTATAAGGTATGTACTATCGAAGATCCATGTTTAGGTTAGGTTAGGTTAGGTTAGAGTTGGTTAAGTTTACTATTTCAGTTTCTTTTTATTAAGACGGAATAAATAATTATTATTGATGTATAAATACCCTCCTTTATTAGCTATCCGCTCCATTGCAAACGACTTCAGTAACTAAATTGAAAACATAGAAAAAGCCAATTTATATAGCAGCGTTGACTAGGAATATAAACAATGTGGAAGAATAAAGTGTCAGGGATTTGATGGTGGTTTCAGAATTTGTCTTCGAAGAGTAGTTTGTTTTCCAGATGCGCGGTATTAACTGACGAGGAGTGTACCCGAGGTGTAAATCACCGATTTTGATGAAACTCGGGGGGTATGTAGACCTTGGGGTAATATGAATTTTCACCAAGGGAAAAGTTACGCTGGGCTTCCGTTTTGCTATGGCAACCGAAAATGTTTTTGACAACTTAAAATGAAAAAATCTACATTTAAAAAAGCATGGGATTTTCTCGGTTTCACAGGGGGGTACCCTCTGAAATTTTTTGAAAACCCAAAAAAATTAAAAATTTAAATTTCCATTTAAAATGCTTAATTTGAACAATTTTGGGTGACATTCATCAAGTAGCCCCCCCCCTGTCTCTAACGGATTTAAATTTTTTGGGAGTCACTCAAGAAAGGATGTAGTAAAATATTATGTTACTGTAAGATATATTTTTTTAAACAGCGTCCTAAAATGTCTGTCCATTTCTAACACCAAACATTTCTGTGTTTGATATTTTTACTTTCAATCTTTTTTTGCCGAACTGAGTTAGTGAAAGCCAATGAAAATTTACTAAACAACAAGCTCAAAATCTAAGACAATTATCTAACCCTTTTAATTTTACCTTAATGTAATTCGCTGGATATAGATTCGGTAAAATTTAAATAAATATTTTTTTATTTATAATTTTGTAGAATAGTAATTTTTCATAACCTCATTAAATTAATTTTAAATTTATTTTTGGCTTTTGTAGATGAGCTCAATTATAAAAAAACGTGATATTTTTAAGAGTAAAACACTCCTAAGTACAGCATTACTTAAAATTAATTAGAATGCATTGCTTGTCAATTAAATGTTCATTTTTTTAATTTCAGGATTGTCAACCATCCTTACTACCCGTACAAATTGCCATTTTAAAGACGATCATGAAGTTATCAGCTGTTAAGTTTCAAAAACTTTTTATATATTGGCGTAATGTATATGGACATTTTGTGTTAAATAATTTGAAAACCACTATATTTTGATTTTGATTACAAATTTTAAAAGAAATGTGATTGCTAAATATACAGTTCAGAAAATAGTGTTTTTATTACCTCAGTCATTTAAGTTATTCTGAGACAGAAATTAGTTAAGCCGACTTCAACGAAATATGGCCGTTACTATTTATTTATTTATTTTTATTTATTTATATGAAAAAAAACAATATCTACAAAGCCATGAAGCTGACTTGTGCGCAGAAAAACAGAATACAAAAGTATAATATGGTGGTTAATAATAAAATATGAATACATAGATATCAAAACAATGCTAAAAATTATAAAACATAAACAATAAAAAATACAGATAAAAGAAAACAAAAAAAACACAGTCAATTCTCGAACCCCAAAAAGGCCATTAATTTTGAACGGAATAAAGAATAACTTTTTTCGGGGACGATCTCACTAGGAAGCGAATTCCAGTCGTTAATGAAACTGCTCGAAAAGAAATTAAAACGGACCGAAGATTTAGATTTGGGTTTACGAAGTTTTAGCGAGTGTCCACGGGTCCTGGACTCATCGCTTAAAGAAAAATAATCAGAAAAATTTAATTCTAAATTATTGTTAAAAAACTTGTGCAAAAGACTTAAATTGTTAATTCTGTGACGAATAGGAATAGAATGAATACCGAGAGAATTTAGCCGGGAGGTAGCGGGGAGCTTTTCAAATTTTGTAACCAATTTTGTAAAATTATTTTGTGCTTTTTGCAAATTGGAGAGATCAGTGGATAAGTGTGGAGTCCAAACGGGGGAACAATAATCGATAATGGGGAGAGCGAGAGAATTGTAAAGCTGTTTAATAAGTTTGGGGTTCCGAAAATTCAAATTACGACGAATCAATCCCGCCACCGAACGAACCCGTTTTGTAACCTTGTTGGTGTGAGCAGATAATTTAAGGTGAGGGTCAACAATGACCCCCAGATCGCACTCGGAAAGCGTAGAAGCAATAGGAGTACCTTTGATATTGTAAACAAAAGTAGGATTATTGCGTCCCAAATGAAGAACAGAGCATTTATTGGTGTTGAAAGAGAGCCCGTGACTAGCAGCCCAGCTAACCACCGCGTCTAAGTCATTCTGCAACAAGAGGGAATCAGAGCGCGATCTAATTTTATAGGAAAGCTTCGAGTCATCAGCAAAAACCAAAATAAGCGCAATAACGACAACACTGGGTAGGGAATTAACAAGCACATTAAAAAGTAAGGGACCCATTTATCTATAGAGCTCCAGGGAGATGCCTCGCCCTGAAGAACCACCCTATGCTTTCGATCTTTCAAGTAATTTTCAATCCATTTCAAGGCATCACCGTCTATACCCGCATTACGCAGAGCATCCAGAATACAAGGGTGGGGGATGGAATCGAAGGCTTTAGAAAAATCTAAGTAAATAATATCAACACTATAGCCTTCATCAATCCATTTAGACCAAATATTAGTGGCCTGTAGCAAGTTGGTAAGGCACGAACGCCTTGAAAGAAAGCCATGCTGAGATGGAGAGAAAAACTTAGTGCGATGAAGGAAGGATGTTAATTAGTCAAACGCTATATGTTCGCTAAGTTTAGGGGCCTGATTAAGGTTGCTGATAGGGCGCTAGGTGGTAGGATCGGATCGAGAACCCATCTTGTGAATGGGAGTTACATTCGCCTCCTTCCAAGAAGGGGGAAGCGCGCAGCTGGAAAAAGAGCGATTAATAACTAGGTATAGGGGGAAAGCTAAAACACTAGATAGGGATTTAAGCCAAAATGGGTGAATCCCATCGGGCCCAGGGGATTTGGAAGTTTTAAGTTTACCCAAAAAGAAGACAATATCGGGGGGTTCACACGTGAAATTCCCAAGAGTTTCCATGGGGCTTACAGAACCATTGGGGATAGACACCGTGAGAGAAGGATTCAAAACTAAGGAAGAGGCATTAGACCGGACAGTGGAAGCAAAAAAAATCATTCAGGACCGAAGCCGCCTCGGATAACGAAGCAGTTACAGAACCATCAGGTTTTTTCAACTCAGTGATTGGGATCCTAGAAGTACAAATTTGGTTCACGTGAGTCCAGAAAGACTTGGGGTTCTCGCGTATTAGAGATGTCAAGCTAGACTCATCTTTACGACGTAAATTACGAACGTGGGAGGTGTAAGCATTTCTAGCTCCATGATACTGATTGTGAAGGGCATCCAAAACACACGACGGGGCAAAACGTTTTTTAGCTTTAAGGAACCGATCCCAGGCAACATTCTTAAATTCTCTGCCACGAAGCGTACGTTGGTTGGGTTTGGGCTTAGAGGGAGGTTTACGTAACGGAACAAAACGGTCAATACCAAGATTTATGACACTAAGAAAAGCAGACCAGGAATCGGATAAGTCATCAGAGCCCAAAACAAGTGACCAATCGACGGAACCAAGGAAGGCGGGAAAAGACGCGTAGTCTCCCTCAAAAAAATTTGGCCGGGGAACAAAAACAGAATTAGACCCACACAATTGAACTTGAAAATGAACAACGCCATGGTCACTTTTGCCGAGGGCTGCAGATAACCTAACCACAGGGTCAAAGGCTAGGGACAGATCGGAGGTTAAAACTAAATCTAGAATATTGTCCGTACGGTAAGGACCGCCGTATCTTGTAGGGGAATTAACAATTTGAGTTAGGGAATTATTTATCACACAATCAAGAAATGTTTTTGTAAACCGACAGGCTTTCGGGGTAGATATTACAAACAAGGGTAATTAAAATCACCAACTAGTAATAAAGAAAGTTTATGACGGACGCAATAGCTATTAATGGTTGAAATAAAAGTGCATAAAATTCATGGTTATTATATTTAGGGTTATTAGACCGATATAAAACACCAATAATAGTAACTGTGGTAGGAGGACAATAGCGAGTTAGAGAAACAATTAAAATATCAAGGCCCTGTTCACTAGGGGTAAAGTGGTCTAGATTAATGTCCGAAAAAGATCAGATACTCGCGGTGAAAGAGTTCTCGACATAAACAGCAACACCACCATACGCGCTAGAACAGCGATCTTGACGGAAGAGATTGTAACCGGAGATATTGTGTTCAGCGTCCAATTGGTCCGGCGTCCAGTGTGTTTCGGTTACCTTGTGAACTTGGAGAATGTGCGTGAGCTCTGTGTTTGTAAACAGAGGTTAACCCTTGAGCATTAGTAAGTAGAGCCGACGATGACGTAATAGAGGGGCCACTCGAGGATATCCGAGAAATTGCTGGTAAACGTGGTAGAAGAGACTCTAAGCACCGGACTTAAAGAGAGGGTTCAGGTCGAAACGGAGCGACGAGCGCGTCTAGACGAGAAACGTTGGTTAAGAGTCGCGAGGTAGAGTTTGATTGATCGGGAATTAAAATCGGAGCACTGTGATGTAAAGTAGAGAGTCTGATAGTATAGGCGGAAGGTGAAAAAGTGATGGGCGATTGCGTGATTGGCGAATGCGTGACGGGTGAATGCGTTATTGGCGTATGGATGACGAACGAATGCGTGGTGGGCAAATTACTGACAGGTTGAGAAGGTTGAGAACGGCGTAGTACCGCTACACGTTTTTTGGGCTGGTAGGTGCGGTTTTTCTAGATAGCGACGAAGAACGTTTCTGCGAAAGTTCACTTCGAGATAAAACTGTGCCATCACGTATAACTAAATTAGTTTCTCCTTCTGCCAAATGTCAACGAAGTTCCTCGACCGCTTTGAGGTGCTTGGATTGTTGGAGTTTCGTGCGGTCAATTGAGCATGAGAGTGGCAACTTTGGATCAGTCGCGCGAAGAGACCTCATTCCCGAAAGGAACTTGTGCTTGAGAGTGAGAGAGGGGAAAACCAACTTGACGAGACGCGGAGCAGAACGTTGTAAGTTTCCCAAACGTTTAACAAAAACGTTAGAAAGTTCGGAGTGTAAAAATCCAATATCCGATAGAAGGCCACGAACGTTAGAAACATCGTTGTTCGGTGAGGACTCCGGAAGGTTGCGTAGGATGGCGTTAAATTGGCGACGCTGAACTTCCTCCCTTTCCTTAAGCGAGTCTTCTATGCGAGCATCCAAAACAGTGGGTTCCAGGGAGGGAGCTGAATAAGTATGCTCAGGTCTGCGTAGACCCGAAGTTAGTGAAGCGACAGATTCGTCCGTACTTTTTATATCAGATTGAATCACGGAACAATGCGAATGAATTGACGAAAATTCAGTTTGCAAATCGAGTTTCAAAACTTGAAGATTGTTTTGGATGTCCAGAATCTCCTGGCCTTGGGTAGCGACATCAGTATATAGCATATCAATCATGTCCTGGTGGTCCGAAAGTCTCACATGGTCTTCACCACTTCGGGAAATCAACGAATCGACCTTCCCTTCAAGTATAGATAGGCGAGCCTCCATAAGTTCACAACGGGCAGTATGAGGGCAGATAACGTTAACCCGGTCAGTAGAACTAGGAGGCACCAAAGAAATATCACCAGACACCTTCAGCGCGTCCCCAGAGGATGGCACAAGGGTACAGCTGTCGCCAATCACCGATAAATTGATCAGATTGGAATTTGAAACCTCCAGAAGTCCAGAAGAGGCACCAGTAGGCTGCCTTAGTTCATTAATTTCATCGGCCGATGCGGGAAGGTTCGGTTGTGAGTTCTTTATTCTACCTGGACGAAGAATAGAGCCTGAAGAAGATTCCAGAGCGGCTTTCCGCGAACGAAGGTTCGGTAAACTGATAGATTTTGGCATTTCCATATATATATATATATATATATATATATATATATATATATTGCCGTTACTACCAAAGTGATTTTAGATTGCCGTTACTAACAAAGTAATTTTAGATTGCCGTTACTAACAAAGTGATTTTAGACTCGTTTTAGATTGCCGTTACTAACAAAGTGATTTTAGACTCGTTTTAGATTGCCGTTACTAAAAAGTGATTTTAGATTGCCGTTACTAAAAAGTGATTTTAGATTGCCGTTACTAAGAAAGTAATTTTAGATTGCCGTTACTAAAAAGTGATTTTAGACTCGTTTTAGATTGCCGTTACTAAAAAGTGATATTAGATTGCCGTTACTAAAAAGTGATATTAGATTGCCGTTACTAAAAAGTGATATTAGATTGCCGTTACTAAAAACGTGATATTAGATTGCCGTTATTAACAGTGATTTTAGACTTGTTTTAGATTGCCGTTACTAAAAAAGTTAGTTTAGATTGTCGTTTCTAAAAAAGTGCAATCAGATTGCCGTTACTAAAAAAGTAAATTTTGATTTATAATATCTTCGAAGCGTTAGTTATGTCTAGGTTAGCTACCCCTTTGAATAAATGTATACGTTTAACATATTCATGGACTGAATTCCAGTGTTATGGATGTCCATAGACGTATCGAATATGTCTGTGCAGGCGGGCCCTCAGCTAGTGGTGTGTTTCGAGGCACCATTTTCCCCATATTCGAACCACCGCAGTAAGGCCGCCTCCCCCTTTTTCCCATGCGAGAATTACCGTGGTACCCTTTACCCCATAGTCGCCCCCCCAGTAAGGCCTCCTCCTCCCCCTTTTTCCCAGGGGATAATTTCCATGGTACTCTTTTCCCCATAGTAGAACCACCCCAGTAAGGCCCCTTCCTCCCCTTTTTCCCCATGTGATAATTACCGTGGTACCCCCTCCACCCTTTTCAAATGTGATAATTACCGTAGTACCCTCTTCCCCCTTTTCAAATGTGATAATAACCGCGGGACCCCCACCCCCTTTGTCCCATGCGATAATAACCGTGTTACCCCCCCCCCCTTTCCCATGTGATAGTTACCGTGGTACCCCCTCCCCCCTTTTCCCATGCGAGTGTTCCCGTGGTACCCTTTTACCCGCAACAATAACTCAAAAACTCGCAGGCGTCCCAAACTTCTCTGTACTCCTTGAAACTTCCTGTGACCAATGGCTGATCTACTCTCATGACGAACAAATAAAAATACGCTCGTCCTTGAGTCCCGATTGACAGTGCGAAATTCGAGCCAGTGCGAAATCCGATCCGAAATTCCAAAAACCATCTTAATGACCAAATGTATACTTGACTTAGTATTTAGGCGAAGCGCAACGACCGCGGGTTATACACAGAGAAATTACCTTCGGCGATGTCACGTTAGACCCGATTTCTGAAATATACTCAATGACCTAGTATTAAGGCGAAGCGCTAGACATACCTTCGGTGTGTACCTCCGGGTACCTACGGCGATGCCACGTTAGAGTCGCGAACGAAAGTCAGATCAAAATGTGACGTTCACCTAGTATTAAGGCGAAGCGCTAGACATACCTTCGGTGTGTACCTCCGGGTATCCGCGGCGATGCCACATTAGAGTCGCGAATGAAAGTCAGGAAAAAAATGCGACGAAAGGGGCTTAGAGTTTTATTATGTAGATTGTGTAGATATCATTATTCTCAATATTGATTTCAATAGTTTGATGCTAATCAAATATATTGCAAATACTTAAAAATGCATAAATCTAGTTTAATAATAGGGATTAGCTAATTAGTAAATTATTAGGAGTAGGCGATTTTTTATGAATTTAAAAATAATTTAAAAAGCAATTTAACTAACTTGGAAATTTTACAAACCGAATATTTGGTTTTATACAGTATTAGGTGATTAGCGATAAAATGTTGCCCTCTACATCACAGTTTAAATTCTACAAGTCTATGAGTGCGAGATAAGGTCACCGGCAACATTTCTACATGGTATCCAATTTAGATATTAAGAATAACTGTAAACAAATAACCGGCTACCTGCGCTTCAATTAACAATGAGTTAGTCTATGGTTGTTGTTGCGTACGAAAACTGCATTTGGTACATGTGAACGTAAGTGACCCCCACCCCCTCCTACAGAGCCTATAAGCAAAGTAGAGGGAGCGAAGTACAAATTAATGTACATGTGGGTTTTCATAAAGATGTTCTCAGTACGGTTATATACCTGGTATGAGAGCCGCCCCGTCCAACTACCGTAGCAGAAGGACCCTAGCCACATCCCCTCCAACCTGGGCTGGTTTTACCTCAGGGCTGGAAGGAAAGAATTTGGCACGCCGAATAGCCAGACCCTGTAGTGCAAGAGTCCAGTTTCTGAATCTCACCTGCTCCACTTGGAGCCAAAAACGTGGTTAACTACCACCATGCACAACTCGCCGGGACAACCTTCGTTCAACAGGAGTACCTCACTCGCAAGTAAACATGGACTCTCAGAGGAAAAGGGGGATCACAAACCCTGGCTTTCCTCGAGGTACCTCCTTAGATTTATCTTTTTGTAGATTTTTCTGCTGGGTTAAATGACACCATAGCACTCAACCAGCACCCATTACCATTGCCGGAAGACATTTTCACCACACTCAACGGGGATGTTTTTCTGACAATTGGATTAGTCCTAAGCATACTTGCAAGTGGAGCTGGAAGACGAAACAAAACGTCTTTGTTCGGTTTCCACACACAAGGAAAATTTTCAGTACCAACTACTTCCTTTTATAGTAAAATTGGTTCCCAGTGCTTTCCAAGCACAAATGCACAGCTGGGCTCGAATTTTCCAAAGCTTAACTCTACGACATCCTCAGTCTGGACTTCGAAGAGCACAAGCGACATCTCCAGGAATTTTTCGGCCGTATCCAAGATTATGGCTTTATACTTCGTCTTGAGAAATGCAAGTTTATCGTGAAGCAATTTGAATATCTAGGTTTCATTATGTACAGTGCTAGACGACGCCCCGTCGCGGCGAAGATGAAGGCAATAGTTCATATGCCAGCACCCACGGTTATTTCAACGCTCCATTCGTTCCTTGGAATGGTAAACTATTACCAGGTTTTTATTAAGTGCTAATATGCGATTTATCCGAGAACCACTGGATAAGCTATTAGAGCCCAGCCAAAAATGGCCCTGGACTTTCAAATGTCAGGAAGCGTCCGAGAAAATCAAGGGAATTTTACAATCCAATCTTCTAACGCGTTCGATCCAACTCTCGATATCAGCGTGTCGGTGGATGCTTCGGACTAAGGAATTAAGTCTATCCTTCAGCATCTCTGGCCAAATGGGACGATTGCATACTTCTACGAGACAAGGTCGTAATTCTTCGAAAGCTGCAGATCACGGTTCTGAAACTCGTTCATCACGGACGTCCAGGAATTAGTAGAATGAAGTCTTACCTCGTGCTCATGCCTACTGGTCAGTTCTGGATACCCAAATCGAACATAACGTACGATATCCTAAATGCATATCGGCATTAATCTGTCCTATGTTCCTGGCCGAAAACCGACCACACATGGCAGCGAATTCACCTTGATTACGCGGGTCCTCACCACTTTCTCGCCGTGGATGCCTATAGAAAGTACCCTGAAATCTTCGCCATGAAATCTACCACGGCGTTAGCCTTAACTTCAACGCTGGGCAACCTTTTCGCAAAATTCGGTTCCCAATAAGGGAAATGGAATGCAACTCTCTTCTAGGAATTTCGCCTTGTTCTATAACAGTAAAGGGATCCAGCACATATTTTACCAGCCTTACCACCCGCCGTCCAATGGCCAGACCAAGCGTTTTGTGAGGGGTGGATAGTTCGAATTAGGTTGGATCTTTTACACCCTCCAGAACCTCCATCGTCGGTTGGAGACTGTAATATGGAACGTAAGTTCAACTGTCATCATGGAGCCAGACAGCGAACGTTCAACCTCGGAGAAACCGTATATGCCAGACAAGACCTGGTTCCGGGATGAGTTAAAGCCGTTCGGGGTGTCGTGTATAGCGTTCTCATGGATGATGGCTCTACCGAAGCGTCTAATGTCAAGCAGCGTCACCCACGACTGCATGGGTCCCGGCCGAACAACGACTCCAATGCCGTATTCATGGACTCGTTTGATCTTCCGTTACCAGCCCGAGATCCACCTACGGAAATTGGTCCAGTCCGGGAGCGTCATGTCCGATTCCAAATACTGGAGGCAGATACCCAGGTTCTACCAGAACGCAGGTTGGAACGGGTGAGGCGTATGTCTGCAACACTCACCATTCAACCGAATAGAACATCGTACGATTAATCTATAAAAGGAGGAGGTGTTGGATCGATTATATCAAAAAATAAATAATATTGTTTTTTAACCTTAGTATAAATAGTTCGATATTCCCTTGTGTATGGTCAGTGTTGTTTTGGCGTTTTAACAATAAAGATTTTGGATATTTAAAATTTTTTATTTAATGATGAGACACGATACTTCATGACTGGTTATAATAAAATTTTTATTTTACACTAACCGTAGTTCCTCGTCAGGTCCCAAAAATCCTTCTAAAAAAAGAAGGATTTTTGGGACCTCACGAGGAACTACGGTTCGAAAGCTTGTCCGCTTTTAAATGTTTTTATTTTAGTGTAAAATAAATTTTTATTATAACCAGTCATGAAGTATCGTGTCTCATCATTAAATAAAAAGTTTTAAATATCTTAAAAATAACCATGACGAAAAGTCTTAAAATTAATAATTAATAAAGATTTTGGTTATGTAAGTTCTTTAGCGTTACAACAGTTTATATTTAAAAGGTACTACTTCAAACATTTTTAACAAAAATCATTCCAACCATCAATTGATTATCTTTGCTTCCAAATACATAACGACACTTGGCTTTATTGTTTTAAAATCACCGTATAGATACAGCAATTAAGATGCTTTATATCAAACTACTTGATTATTTTTCATTCCTCATCTTCAAACTGCATGCCAATTACTGGTCATCAGAAAAAACTATTCTAAAATCTTGAATGTCAGATAAAACAAATTAATTAAATATTAATAATAACTATTATACAATTATTTTTACTAATAGTGAAGTTTCTAGTTCGTCTAACTTTATTCATTAGATTAGGGCGATATTTTATTATCCTGTAACTTTTGTATCAAATTCGAATATACGGAAAATTAAAAATTAACGTAATGTTTGTTTAGATAGAAAATAACGAAAAACTGATGTGGCATTTTTAATCAAAATCTTCCTTAAAATTCCAAAAGATATGAATTTAATAACTAATAGTTTTCGATTAACTAAATTTATCTACTGTATAGCTAAGTAAAACCAAAGGTTTTTATATTAACTTGCTTTTTTATGGATATTACTGACTTCTAATTGATACAGGTTTATTTTTCTATTATTAATGTTTTTACACTCAAACTGCCAAAAATTCCCTTTATGATGAAACAATTAATAAAGAACACTTAATTTTTAGAAATTTGACGTAGTTTTAAAATTTCTCTACCTACTAAGGAATGGAGAGCTCATTATGTTTCAGACTGTAAGGGCACAAATATTTTAAATTAAGATATCAGATAGACACGATTAAGTTTTATCACACTATCGATACAGACCACTTATCACAATATCGATTCAGACCACTTACCACACTATCGATTCAGACCACTTATCACACTATCGATTCAAACCACTTATCACACCATCGATTCAGACCACTTATCACACCATCGATTCAGACCACTTATCACACCATCGATTCAGACCACTTATCACACCATCGATTCAGACCACTTATCACACTATCGATTCAGACCACTTATCACACCATCGATTCAGACCACTTATCACACCATCGATTCATACCACTAATCACACCATCGATTCATACCACTAATCACACTATCGATTCATACCACTAATCACACCATCGATTCAGACCACTTATCACACTATCGATTCAGATCACTTTGGTAAAGTCTGTCTCTAGGCTTAAAGCGGCGTTACGGTTGGCTATAGAATTTCTGCACCTCGATTTCTTTGCTATATTACCTGTTCAAATTTTATTCTTGCCTCACCATTATCTTGGAAGATTGCAAATTAAAGTTGTTTATTGCGCGCTTCTGTAACATGACTTAATTATCTGGGGCTTCAGTACTTCGATTTAACTATAAAGATCTTCTGTGTAAGTAATTAATTTTGGCGGTTCGGTAATAGTATTTTAGTATCACGGTGTTTGGTAATGCGTATTTTACTATCGTGGGCCTCAGTAATATGTATTTTATTATCGGGGGCTTCAGCAATAGTATTTTATTAGCGCGGATACAAACCATGCTGCATTACGAAACACAGGCGTAAACCCTCAATTTTTAAATTTGATTTGATATACAAAATTATACATATATGACCGTACAACCACCTGCACTTAGAAAAATTATCCATAATTAGCCCGTTATTTAACTTAAGAACATTTCAAACACAATAACGCCAATCTGCCTGCAAAATGTATTCTTACGGGCGCCATTGGGGGCCTGAATTTGATTAAAAAAAACTTTCCTTTCCGGAGGAAGCTTTAAATTGTAAACGGGCAAGAGCCCGTAGCCCAATATGACCCGTTTCACGTTTTTCAAACATCATAAACAGGGATTTTGCCCATAGGGACTCTGCCCGCGGGCGTTTGAGCCCGCTAAAAGTGTTGCGCCCGCTCACCTCTAGTCCGACTTCGCGCTGTTCGACTGTGTCGATGTCGAAAAATTGGTTTGGTAAGAAAATTAACATAAAAACAATAGGAAGTATCATACGTATGGTTATGTTACTTCTGATATAATAAGTGTTTTGTAATCCCCGTATCGGGCACATACGTCGGTGGCTTCGTCTTCAGCTTCTGGGCTCTGAGACTAGAGACTTACGGTTACTGCAAAGACCCGGAAACTTGGCACCAAAGACCCTAAGTCTGGTTGATGTTCGCTTGTGCCTGCAGAAGATTCGTTCGGATATCAATAGATCCTTTGTCGAGTGTGAAACGTTGTGCCGGGAACCTTGGATGCCATTTTAGCACCACGTTTTTATTCTTGTGCATTTAAATGGATTTTAAAAAAATTATAATTTAATACATCATGAAATTTCCTTCATTAATTAACCTTTTAATGTGGATAATGTATCTCCTTATCCGTAAATAAATAGTCCAGTGTCAACAAAATGTTAATAAATATCGTGTAACAGGGTGTTTGGAGCATAAAATAGAGGATCAATAAATTATTCTCGCGCCAGGAGGATTTATGTTAAATATTTTCCGTTAAAGTTTATATTTAAGATTAAACTAAATCCTGAAAATGTTATTTTGATTTAATAAAACATTTCCTCAGCTTAAAGCCGCTTTGTTGATAGAGGAATGGACAACCAAGCAGACGGCAACAATGATTAAGGTTAATATAAAAAAATGTGCTACTTTGTTCAATACGTCTTTCATTTTTCTCTAACCATATACGTTTTGGATGTTAGCAGCTTTTTTCCTTTTATTCAGAAATATGCATTGACCCTTCACCCTAATAGCAATATGGGTCCACGATAACGAAGATGGTGGCGTAAGCTGTACTAATAGATGTCCTTACATCAGATATTATTCGAGATTCTACCTCGATTGCTTCCGACTACGGCAATTGTAACCTCTTCGGGTGTATTTTTGACGGCGGGAGATAGCCATGTACGGGAGTACACGATAAAAGAAGTTCGAGTTTCTCTCAGTCAAAATTATTTGACCCTCCAGACTCGTTAAGCACATCACCATCTTCCAACTAACATTTGGAATATTAATAATAATAATCAGCTAGGCTAATACCCAAGGCACCACCTTAGCCCTAAGTCAACAACGACTTTTGAAGCCATAATTCAGGTGGCCGGGTTACAATGCGTAGGAGGGTGGTGACAAGCCCTGCATGCCACACGAGCCAACAGCTCCCTACACTAACTATAACTGTTAACCTCAACAAGTTTTTATGGAAGGGGAAACGGAAGAACTCGGGGAGAACCCCTTAAACCAGCGGGAAGATAACTTGCAAACTCAACGCGGAAGGAGTTATTCCGAGTGTTCACCCAGTGCCACAAACTAAGATCGAACCCGGCTCCTATTGCTGCGAGGCGAAAGTGCTAATCACCCCGCCACCCTGCCTTAGTCGACGGCTTCATCGTAACCGAAGAAAGCTACAGGTCAAGCATTCTTGAAGTGCCTCTAATGAGTTTCAGCAAATGGACGTTTGTCTCTTGGACACGAAATTGACAAGTAATTGAACGAGAATGGTCCATACTGTTACAAATATATAATATTCGAATCTCTGCATTGGTAGAATGAAATTTAATTTTAAAATTCACATTAATAATAAAAATAAAGTTTAAAACTTTTTCCTAATTAAAGTGTGTTTCAATTAGGATCTTTTTAAGTTGTAAATTACTACGAAATTTAAAAAATTACCCATTTGGAAAGTGTTAAATGGACAACAATATAGACCGATTCCTATACCGACACGAAATCGGCGAATAATTTCCTTATTGGTCTTGTTTACTATAGCGAAATTATCATTTTAATGTTAGATTGGATTTTTACAACGTATGTGTTTAGTACCTAAATCTTGTTAAGACTATTTTAAAAATAATTTAAATTATTTATTAATAGCATAAAGTTATAATTAAGGAATATACATGTAGTTTAGGTTATCTAGATTAGCAGGTTATCTCATACTTTAGGCCTACTTCCGTGCTTCGAAATTCCACCCATTAGGAAAGAAAGAGAGAAACCGTTTTGCACAAAAGTCAAGCTGCCGGAAAGCAGATATGAATCTTTGGGTTTCATCATTCCACTGCACTGTATATAAGTAGTTACACCTAAGGCTATAGAATTATATTCGAAAGGTGAAAAAGCTAAAGTTACGAGGGATAAAGTGTACCGGTAAGAATTATTCCTTTTTATAATTGATATCATTATCTTAAAATTTCGTTTTCAGTTAACAATAGTTAGTACCACCCATAAATAAACACATAATTTGATAATTTTACATGACGAATGTTTAACAGTTTTCTCATGGTAAAAATGAGTGTTAAAGGGGCAAAAAAGTATTTTTTACTAGGAGCTATAACATAAAGGAGTGACAAATCCGACATATATTGGTCGCATAGGCCTAGATGCAATGATATTTAACTTTTGACCCTAAGCAGTCATATTAACCCTGTTATTGCGGGATTAATCAATAAAGCTAGGAGTTTAAAAATTGCCATTGCGAAACTAGCATGAACAAAGTCTATAAATTTATAATTATATAGATTGGACGAATAATATTTTTATTTTATTTTATGCCATTTCTTTAAAAAAATTATTATGTCTTTTTACTTAATTATTCCTATAAATAGTATTTATTTTAATTAATAAAGAAATAACATCTTTCTCACTTCCCTCAAAAACCTTCTAAATATCTCTAAAAATAGCGTTTATTTCTTAAGAAGAAAATAGTATTTTCACACTTTCTAAATAGAGTAATCATGTATAAACACTTGATTTTATAACATTTTAAGCCATTTTATTAGTAAAACATTTATTAAGACTGAGCATTTCCTCTGATATCCTCTTTTTGTTGTTGTTTTAGCAATAATGCAATTAGCACTAGCAATCTTCGTTATCGTCGTTGGAATCATCCATGAAAAGCAAGTGGACGCCATATGCTGCCACCCGCCTTGTTCCTTGTCTGGAGGCGGAGGCTTTTCAACCAAAAGATGCGGAGATTGCACTCGACCAACACCGTTTTGCGCGTACGGCAAATGCAACATCTTCGGATGCAATTGCGATTACGGATGCAGAATTGAAGACTGCGAAACTTGCGAGAGAGGAAAGAAAAAACAACAGCGAAGCGTAGAACTGAGATCCACTCGACAAACGTCGGCTGATATTTTGGAGTCGATCTTCGAATCCGCTGACGGTGACAAGGACGGTCTGTTGGACGAATCTGAAACCAAGTCTTGGCTCGAAAGGAGTAAGAGAGGAGCTCTGCGAAGAGAAGTTAGAAGCGTCAGTAGTCACTTTCAACAAATGGACGTCAATGGTGATGGTTTTCTCTCCAGAGAAGAAATAGACAAATAATTGTTCAATCATATCATTTGTCTGAAGAATTGGTTCAATTCGAAGTTTTTAGAATAACATCCGTTTTATATTTCGGAATAGCTTACTAGACACTAAAGTATTTACAATAGTTTTAATTATTTTTCGTATAGCTATTAGTACAATATGATAAAACCGTACTATTTCTAAAATTGTATAAATCTATATTACGATACTTATTATCAACGTTTTGCATGGTTTATCAGCAATAAAATTCGTACGAAGCAAAAATCACCTTTATTTGGTAATAAATAGAAGTTAGTTAAGAGCGAAAAAGTGAAATTATTTGAATAAACTATTATTACTCCAAACAAACCACTCCCTAATTTATACTTTTATCAAAAATAACAATTTTAGCCTAATAGCATTAGCGAAAGCCTTTTAATATTTAATATTTCTTATTTTTAATGCCGATATCGTTCTGCAGCATGCATACAAAATGATAATAATAATAATAATAATAATCAGCTAGGCTAATACCCAAGGCACCACCTTAGGCCTAATTCATCAAGCGACTTTTGAAGCCATTAATTCAGGTGGTCGGGTTACAAAGCGTAGGAGGGTGGTGCCAAGCCCTGCATGCCATGCGTTTGAGCCAACAGATCCCTACACTAACTATTACCGTTAACCTCAACAAGTTTTTATGGAAGGGGAAACCGAAGATCTCGGGGGAAAACCCCTTAAACCAGTGGGGAGAGAACTTGCAAACTCAACGCAGGAGTTGTTCCGAGTTTTCACCCAGTGCCACAAGCTGGGATCGAACCCGGCTCCTCTTGCTGCGAGGCGAAAGTGCTAACCACTTTAGATAATAATTATATATTTTTTAATGTGAATACTACTTATAATGTAATATTAGGTTTCACAAAGTACGAAAATTATAAAAAATTAACTTCGTAGTAATTTTTGGAATTATTAAGGACTACTTCAGCTAAAAGCGCTCTAGGGTCTGATCCATGCGAAATTTTTCAGCAAAGGCTCTTACAAAGTTTCTTCGAATTTTCTTTATAAAAATGTAACGTTAAAAGGAACCACCTATGGACTGTAACGCAAAGGATGATAAAATTCGCGAATAAGTAGATTAGTCCGTCGTGAAAAGGGAGAAAAAAGCTAAACCCTAAACAAATTTGAAGAAATTTAAAGAAATATAAAAACTTACAAAAGACGTGAAACTCGGACCAAATAGATCATCTTATGGTTTGCTCGAAGACCTATCGGTACGAGCTATTTGTAAGTTTTTATATTTCTTTAAATTTCTTCAAATTTGTTTAGGGTTTAGCTTTTTTCTCCCTTTTCACGATGGACTAATCTACTTATTCCCGAATTTTATCATTCTTCAAAAACGTTTGGTATTTTCTAAGATATATTTAGAACAGTGGTTCAACTTTCTAAGGATTTTTCTAAATGTGTTTTCATATAATATCTTTAAAGTTTCAAGGACATATTCTTAAGATATTTGCACAGTAATATTTTATATTTCTTAGAACCTTTAAGTTTTTTCTTCAGAATACCTTAAAAAGTCGTCTATGATTATTCGGTAGATATTATATAAGTTTTTATTTAGCAATTCTAAAGATGTGACTATAGCTTCTCTAAAGATAATTCTCTAGCAGCTCAAAAGAAGATTTTATAGCAACTGTAAAGGGAATTTTATAATAACGTCAAAAGCCCTCTTCACATGATTACTTTCATAATAATCCTTTTACCGAATTTAATAGCATCTGCGAAACCTACTCACAATTATAAAAGACTTGCCATTTCAGGGCACTTATCCAATTTCGAACTGTGAAAACTTTATTGAAATCTGAAATCTGATTAATTATCAAAAATATCTGAAATAATATTTTAAAATTTTTCATATATAGGCCTACAGATTTTCTTTAAATATGATTATAGTTTTCTCTACATTGTATGATGAATGGTTTATGATGGTTGTATTTTATTATAAAATTAACTTGTTTATTAAGGTTTATTTAAAAACAGAAATTTCATTGTCTTGTACTGATTCTGTTTAGTTTATTAATTAAACCCTTGGAATTATTTTAAAAATTTAAAATTATTAGAAATTATCTATATTCTTCTTAGAAATGATTTTTATTCTTCTTAGAAATTATCATTATTCGCTTAGAAATTATCTTAATTCTTCTTAGAAATTATTTAGAATCTTCTAAGAAATATTTATAGAAGATTATATAGCGGTGTAAATTTAAGTCTAAATACTGCTAATAAAAAAAATTAATATTTGTTGTGTGTAATTCCTTAAACTAATAAAAAAAAATTCATTATTTATAGTTCTACATAATGATGGTTGTCTATACCTGTGTATCAAAGAAATCCTTTAGAATTAGTTTGAGAAAACGTTTCAGTGTTTTCTTTTAAGAATTTTTTAAAGAATAATCTATAGCTCATAGAAACACTTTGATTCTCTAAAGAAATCTGAAAGATTTCATAGATTATCTTTAGAAATGTTTTGTAAGGGCAACCTATCTGAATATAGGCCAAAAAAATGTCTCGTCATAAAACAAAACGTGATGTCGTAGTTATCGTGTTAATGTTGTTTGTGTGTCGTTACCCTAACAGCAGCAGAATATCTGTCAACCAATTAAAATGGCGTTATTGCGCGTTCGATTACTTAATTGAAGGTATGAACTCGCACAAAACACTGTGGACTACATAACAGGACTTGAAACGAATGAAAAAGATACTCCCGTTCCCCTCATACCTTAATTATTGTAAATACTATTGAATAAATATTTAAAGAATACCATTTAAAATGAAACATTCAAAATTAAATTTGTTTATTATTATTTTTTATTCATCAAATAGTAGGTGGCGATTTGAGTTTTTAAATTCACTCACAAGGAGATGACCCGAGGTGTAACGCACCGATTTGGTTCAAACTCGGGGGTTTGGTAGACCTTCATGTAACTTGAAACACCCTAAAGGGAAATGTCTCCATAGGTAACCGTTTTGCCATGGCAACCAAAATTGTTTTTGACAACACAAAATGGAAATTTTCCCATTGTAAATAACATGGGAATCTGACCAATATAATTTTAATTTTCGAAAATGCTAAAAATAGAAAATATAAATAAGAAAATAATGAAAAAGTTCGAAGTTGATCAAAATCTTTACAGGGGTACCCTTACATTTGGTCATATTCCCATGTTATATTCAATAGGAAAATTTCCATTTTGTATTGTCAAAAACATTTTTTGGAAACGGTTTATGGTGTTTCAAGTTACATGAAGGTCTACCAAACCCCCGAGTTTGATCAAAATCGGTGCGTTACACCTAGGGTCGTCTCCTTGTCAGTTCCATGAGATTTGTCGTAGTTTGTGAAATCTCGCATAAAATAGTTCATTTAAAATTCCAGTTGGGGATTAACCAATAGGCTAAGCAAGCCTAAGACTCGTAGTCCAGAACTTGGCAAAATATGGAGGTTAGAACAAAGTTAAAAGTTAGGACTGATAAATATCTTTGAAGTTAATTAACTTAGGTCGATTTAGTATGGATTGACGATGGCCAAGGTAAACGATTACCGGTAACATACATTTTATATTAAGTTTAAAAAAAATCGTTTCATAAAATCTGGTCCAAATATTTTCTCGCATTTATTTCACAAATAGTTTCCGCTCTTCTGACAAAGTGAGATATCGGGAAAAGCAGGTGCCGGATAAGAGATACCCTCCCGTTTCGAAACTCGATGATATAAAACTCGGATCAGATAGCTCATATGTTTTATTATGATCTAGGAGAGGTAGACCTAGTGTCATTTTCAAAAATAAGTTAAATTCCATGAAACTCAATTATAGTTGTTTAAAAGTAATTAACTCATTTATTTCTTCATTGAGTGTTTGGACACACGTTGGTTCTAATAAATTTTTATACCTTTAAGGCAAGTTATTTTCTAAAAAGAACTTTAAATCCTTAAGTGATATAGAATGTTATGTATTTTTATAAATCTAAGACGTAAATTGCAAACGTAATTATGGCTAAGTCAGAGAAGTATTTCCGTGGTTTCATTAAAGTAATTTTTTTTAAATAATAAATTTTCAAATATTTCAGTTTATTAAACTATTTATTTAAATAAATTTACCATAAAATCTAAATAAATAAATACTTTAAATTGCAACGGCTAAATTAACATTATTTAGAAGTGTCGCAACAAGGCCTTGCTTCCCTCCAAAACATACGGATTAACAAATTTTATTTATAACCTTTTATCCGTGGGGCCATTACTAGTTAGAAATGTTTGTATATTCTAAACTTAGAAATTCGAGTTAATTACGCAGGGATTTTGTGGTATCAATATGAAAATAAAATAAATCAATAATTATCCGAAATAAATCAATAATTTTAAGAAATAAATCAATAATTTTCCGAAATAAATCAATAATTATCCGAAATAAATCAATAATTATCCGAAATAAATCAATAATTATCCGAAATAAATAAATATTTATACGAAATAAATTAATATTTATCCAAAATAAATCAATAATTATCCGAAATAAATTAATATTTATCCGAAATAAATTAATATTTATACGAAATAAATTAATATTTATCCGAAATAAATAAATATTTATACGAAATAAATTAATATTTATACGAAATAAATTAATATTTATACGAAATAAATTAATATTTATTCGAAATAAATTAATACTAATCCGAAAAAAATTAATATTAATCCGAAAAAAACTAATATTTATCCGAAATAAATTAATATTTATCCGAAATAAATTAATATTTATCCGAAATAAATTAATATTTATCCGAAAGAAATTAATATTTATCCGAAATAAATAAATAAAAGTTTAATTTAAAAATATCCTGCCTAAAAACAGAGACAAATTACCAATTTAAAAATTGTGGAAGCCCAGTAATTATGTCCTTGCTTTAAACAATTAATTTGTGTCTTTTTGGCAGAAATGAATTCCTTTCTTCAAGCCGGGCTCCTCTTTTTCGTCGTCGTTTGCATTCAAGAGAACAAAGTCGAGGCTGTGTGCTGCGAAGAAATCTGCCCCATCGGGAACTTTCTGGGTACGAAAATAAAAAAATGCGGAGATTGCACCAATGGGACTCCGTTCTGCGCTTACGGCAGATGCAACATCTTCGGGTGCAATTGCGACGGCGGATGCAGACCTAACAATTGCAGGACTTGCCACCATCGGCGAAAAAGAAGTCCCTTCCTATCGGCGTACGAGTCGAGTTTCAAATTGGAAGACGAACTGAAATCTGGTTTGGAAGTTCCCGGAGATTACTTGGAGTCGATCTTCGAATCCGCTGACGGTGACAAGGACGGTCTGCTGAACGAATCTGAAACCAAGTCTTGGCTCGAAAGGAGTAAGAGAGGAGCTCTGCGAAGAGAAGTTAGAAGTGTCAGTAGTCACTTTCAAGAAATGGACGTCAATGGTGATGGTTTTCTCTCCAGAGAAGAAATAGACAAATAATTGGTCAATAATTCCATTGCATTGTCTGACGAATAGCTTAAAACACGATTTTTTCCCGATAATATTTGTATTATATTTTAGTATGACGTTCTATGTAATAAAGTAATTAGAAAAGTTTCAATAATTTCCTTTTCTTTTCTTTCGACATTAATGACTTCACAAATTAAAATAGCTACTGCAATGAAACTGTATATTTTGTTTCATATGTTATTTAATAACAAGTTCAGATGTAAGACAATATTGCAAATTATTTTAAGAATTTTTGTAGAATATGCAATTAAAAGTGGCGATATATATTATCAGAAGTATATGATAAATCTCTTACTTATGTTATATGCTTAAAATATGTATCTTCGCATGCTACGGTTGATTTTTCAAAACTCGTTTGGGAAGAAAGATAGTTCTGGGCGAAGACTATCCTATATTGGTTTTCTTAAACTATTTCATGGGGATAATATGGTTTATCCAAAGGTTAATCTCTATTCGGTGTAATTTGTACATTTTACAACTTTAAGCGAAGTAATAGACTGAATAGAACTCGAGCCGTGGTGTGGTGTACGCCTCCGCGAGTTGCCATGACATTTGCTCACAAACGGAATCTGCGTCGAGATGTTTCATTTTTTTGATCTTCATTGATACTTCTATCTTAAGTGATATTATAAGCTTCTGATATTATCAATAAGCGTCAAATGCCACGATTTTATTTATAGAAATTAGTGTATCATCACGTTCTAATAGGCGATACTATAAAGTAAATTTGGTCTTAACCAACTTGTTAAAATGGGAAAACAAACTCACGTGACTACCTTTTCACAGCCAACTTCGATTCGGTAACTCGTGTAAATAGCTGGCCGTGTGACGTTAAAGAACAAAATATTGCTTGCAGATACTACAGACAGCTAATTAACTTACACTTTTCTATTACGAATTGTTTTAAATAATAATAAGAAATAGATAATTTAGACGAATCGATCAAAATTTAAACCGCCATTAGCAAAAAAAATGAATAATAGTTCGTATTTCTTAGGATAGATGGCGCTGCAGATCTCCACTAAGTCACGTGACTACTATCTTTTCAGCCCCCTGGATTTTATAGTTTCGCCTATTACATTGTAACTATAAAGGACCACACCGGTGTTTGAAACAATTCGGTTGCAGATACGACTAAAAATATTCTGGAAACAAGCACGTGAAACTGGTTAAATTCAAACGCCGGTGTGTCCCTTTTAGTAATTTTTTTTCCGAACATTAAGATAAATAAAAATACATTATTGGAATAGTGTAATTGAAAATATTAAAACGTATAAAATGATATTGTTTCATGATTTTAAGTTGAATTAGACAAAAGCGAATCTACAAATTTTGTAAATAAGAAGCTTATTAGAGAACACCCACAACTACAGCTTCAGTCTGTTTAAATCATGTTTAATCTTCTTCAAAACCATCTCGAAATTTCACAGATTAAAAATCTTAAAAACCAAGGCTCAAAATTAGAAATTAATATTTTTATTTGGCGAAATTAGTTTGTTTCAAGATATCGTAGCATCTTAATACTTCAGGTTGAGTTTCTAGGCATTTACAATACCAATCAAGTAGACAATTTAGTACGAATTAATATTTAACATATATATAATACTAATGATTAGAGTGTCATCATTTCTAACGTTAGTTGTGGCTTTAAACATTCCTACCAAAATTAAAAGTGGTGAGATTGGTCGCATTGGATGATAAATCACCTTTTTCGGTAACTATTAGAATTTTACATTAACATAATACTTATAACTACAAAAATGATATCCATACACAAAAATAATTATTCTGAAGAGTGCCTGTTAATCTTTCAATTAAAAAAAATTGTTCTTTTGTATACATCTTTATAGTTGGCATATCTGTTGATAGATGGCGACATCGTTCCCATCGTTGAACTCTAGTGTGTTAAATATCGGCAGCTCTCTCCCTCTCACTCGGATTTCTGACTTCCTCTTTTTATTAGTTTAATATTATGAATTTTTACTTCTTTAATTGAAAATGAGTCTTAAACATAAAACTTATGTAAAAATAAATTATTAAAATAATAAAAGGCTTTAAAAGTCGCTCGATGACTTAGGCCTAAGGGGGTGCCTTAGGTATTAGCCTAGCTGATTATTATTATTATTATTAATTCTTTATTAAGGGAATTGCGTGTAAAATATTTTCCTGCTTGTAATATTATTATATAATATTTAATTTGTATGTGGGGGGTGTGGGTATGCGAATTTGTATTTGTATTATATTTCTATAAGAACTTAATCCACTTTCATCTAAATTGCTGGTTTAAATTTTGATCTTTCTGCAAATTCAATTGATTTAAGCCAAACGTCAAAGAGAACAAAAGCTTAAAGTGTTTGAAATGTAATTATAAGAGTCTGACATTGTTAAAGCCCTTTTTTCTGTAAAATACTTCCACAGAAAGGTCCGGTAAAGTGATTAGCTTTTCGAGACCGAGCTAGTATTATCCCGAAGCAATTAAGGGCCGATTTGAGCCCCTTGTTTCTCCTCAACCACTCAGAGTAACGAGACAAGCAATATACCGTTGGAAAGACCAGGCGCATACGACAAACATACAATAAAACTATAAATCTAGGGTGGTTATGCTAATAATGTGACGTAGTTCAAAGATAGCCTAAATGTCAAAAAAAAACTTTCATCTTCTTCTTTCTTCTACTTGCAGACCGCTCTAGAGCAAAAACTACTCATCCGATTTAAATAAAAATGGGTGACCACCTTCCACTGGCATTCGTATAGTGGCCTTCCAAAGGATAAGTCTCAGTGCTTAACCGTCGTCCAGTTGATGAGGAACAACGTTAGCCCCACCACAATATTTTATGAAATTGTTGAATTGCGTCCAAACAGAATCGGTTTATTTCCGTGGTTTCGTGTCTCCGCTATATCTAAAAATGTAATATCATAGCGATTTAGACCTAAACTTTAGAACGCTTCGTCACGTTTCAATTTAAAATAGTATTTACAATTTTTTATTTAATACATTCTCATATAATAAGTAAAGCTTGTCATAACTCCCACTATATTTATTTAGCTGCATAATTTGAATACATATTCCATATTGTTTTTATTTGGTTGTATAATTTGAATATTCAATATTATTATTGAAATACTACAAGACGTACCAGGTAAGAAATTATAAAATGGTTAGCGTACTTTTAGAATCTAAAATCAAACAATTTTCCCCTAAACGTTTCTTTAGGATGGGGGGGGGGGGGTTAGCTTAAACTCTCTATTGTCCCAAAATTATGTAATTGGGGATGCGGAAGTTTTAGGATCAGATTTCCAAACCGCAAAGAAAATTATCTCGCGTTGTCTAAGGGCCCGGTGCAGAGACATTTTTAAGAATCGCCAAATTGCGATTCATCGCCAAATTAACAGAAAACGCGCGTGCTATCGAACTTCGCGCCGAATCGGTGTGCAGAGACATCTCGCTCGCAAAAATAACAGGAAGTCGCTCTGTTTATTTTGCGAGTGGTCTTGGGCAGTCGCTAGCCGCCGAAAAGCTCGCAAAAATAATGGCAAATTGTGTTACATAAAGAGCTCGGGAAATAAATTGAGAAGTAAACGCTTTTTACCTACTTTAATAAGATAAATTTTACAACACGATAGGTCAGAATCTTTTAAATTATTAAAATTTGAGTTTCTAGCTCATTATCGCTTCCCGAAAAATGTTTTTGTCGAATTATTGTCTGAGCCAAGGCCTAACCACAATCACGATTTACGAAACACTAAAATAAGCCAGCCACTCTTACAAATTTTACAGGTAAGAATAAATTATAATAGGGAATCTTATACACTACTACTTTGGGTGTATTCAAAGCCTTGGTTTATTTATAGATCCTTATTTGCTGGTACTGTATGCAGTGAGTTTTAACTAATGAGTCGGTAATGACATGGTGAATTGGTTCAGTGTATCAAGGATCTTAAGCTATCAACCAGCGTTTATACCAATTCATCTACCGAGAAGAAACCTTTCCTCAGGTAGACTAGGGAGTTGCGATAAAAGATGTATTGGAATATTCAAGTTTATTTGGCATGCATCAAGAGCTTACCGAGCCAATAATTTGATGTATTACCTTAAAAGTGTTCGTCAGTTAATTCTACACGCTTATATCATTTGTTACAATTTATATCTGGATTAGGCTATGTAAATGCCAGATAATTAGGTAGAACAACAACTTTTATCAAATACTAGGACCATTGTTTTACGTGTGATCAATATAGGATATTTCGCTAGAAATTGCTTTAGACAATTACCATTTTTTGTAACCTCGTGAAATTGCTGTTTTTTTATTTATTGATTTATGTTATAACTAGTTTTATTTTAATTGCTATCAGCTAAGTTTTTAAATAAATATTTTCCTAAAAACCAAATGATACGGCTCATTTTCTAACAGAGAATCATTTTCGGAAAATGTTGGCTTATAATAGTAAAGAATCTTTTTTTTAATTCGTTATTTTATTGATGTACCAACCATATTATAAAAATATATCTTTAAAATAACAAAACCATTAAACTGTGTAATAAATGCAACCAATCTAATAAATAATAAGAGTAAGAAAATGATATAATCAGAAGAAACTAATTTTCATGCACTATTTAAGGCTTTAAAAAAGATTTTGGATAACCTCTCATTCTTCAGAAACTGTTTGGCTTTCCCTTCGTGGCTATATTATATAAATTTATTTTAATAAAATAACGGATTTAACTATAAAAATTATAAAACCTAATAATATAATTAGAGTTAGGAAATTATTAATTAGAAGAGCCAGGATTTCATCGTCAAAATACAAACCAAACATAACCACGTGATAGCTTTTTGCGTCAGAAATGGAGCTCTCCCATTGGTCCGTTACTTGGTTAAAAAAATTTGGAAAAATAACAGCGTCGCCGATTAACAGGAATCGCTAAAACGTCTCTGCACCGCGATTTCGATTGCGGGGATCGCCAAATAAACAGCTCGCCAAATCTGAATCGCTAAATTGCGATCGTGTTAAAATTAACAGGAATCGCAAAACGTCTCTGCACCAGGCCCTAATTCTTTTCTAGAGGTTCCAATTAAGTATTAGAGAGGTCTAGATCCCAATAGACCTTTTCGAACTACGTAAAGACTAAAGAACATGCGCAGTTGAAGCTTTGTATCAAAAGCAGACGACTCGTGGGAAAATGGAAGGGGATAGCCGTAGAACGTGCCTAGAGAAATTAAATGTTAAGAAGTTAAGGCGTTATGTGAAAATTTAAATATTAAATTTAAGTCAAAATGGAAAAAGGTTGATTACATTAATAATATTTGTGAATATTACACACTAGTCAGTGATAATGTAACTGATAACGATGAGAATATCTTAAGCCTTAGTCACGAACATGCGTTACAAACGAGTGAAACGGCTAATGTTAAAAGCCACTTTGGTCCGTCCGCGAATGTTATTGCTCAGCCTTTTACCACATCCACTCCTAAACAAAACTCCAAAGCGAAGAGGAAGGCATTGGCACAACTTCATTTTAATAGAGGTGTCCACCAATATTTTCAAGGTAAGCATTGCATGAAATTATATTATGGTCTACGTATAATAATACTGGAATTTTCAGATAAATGTGGTTGCGACGCAACACAGCCAGATGATATTAGGAATTGGGCAAAGAATCATCATCCGTCAGTTATACCTGGCTTTACTGCCATTGAGGTCTTTGATTATCTAGTTCAAAAAAGAAATAATATTTACAACTCTGCAAATAGAAATATTAAAGGATTTAATAGAGCTGTGGCTCATGTTGATGCTAATGATATAACTGGAGATATTGAATATTGCTTGGTAAATAACGACTCTGGCTTAAATGTATATATATTTGTTTGAAAAAACATTTTTGTGTGTATATTTCGGGTGGATAGTCAATTTTTATACGTTAAAGCGAGATGCTACCCATCAATGTGACTAGAAAGCTACAGAGTTGTAGCGTGCATAGACTCGACTGATGCTGTCATTTGTGGAGGAGCTTGCGAATGTGTTGTTGGGTAAATATCTTTTCCACTAAACATTTTCGTATCATATTTAAATATTGAATTTCTATTGTAGGATATCTGGTGGCTGTAGCCATGTCGGAGCTCTCCTTTTATTTTTGGTAAAATATTCTTCTTTAAATGATGAAGAATTCCAAGTTGCTTGTACATCAAAACTATAGCGGCTCTCCGAGAACTCTTAAAAATGTATCCCCAATCTGGAGCGGCTCATTTTTGGGATTTGGATAAAGAAGTGGAGGACAATTTCAGTGTTCCAGAACCAAGCTTTGAGGTAGAAATGGAAAATACATTGGCGACGGATATTCCAGATGACTCAGAGTTGGAAAATTCTACAACTGAATATAGGCAAGATTTTAAAATGGAAGTTCAGAAACTAATTTTCACACCAGGTAACTATTAAATTCTGAATCAAATTATCTTTACATTCGTTATATTGGTTTTTGTATTTTAATAGCTTTAACGTATGAAATTCGTTTGGATCCAGCTGTCGCGGAACGTTTTGTGAAAAGCCAGGTTGTGTCTAAAGAATTAGTAGACTACGTTCACAATCTTACAACTAGTCAGTCAACTAGTCATTGGTGGAAAAACTTAAGAGTAGCTAGAGTTACTAGTTCACTCTTTGGTCAGATTTTTCATTGCAAAGAAAAGAAATTTCCTACCTCTCTAGTCGATACTATACTAAATCCTACTAAAATGGACCGGTAAGTTAACAATATATTAGTTCCAGGGGCGTAGGAACGTTCTAGAAGTTGGAGGGGGCAAAGAGAAACGAAAAGGGGTCTAAAGAATGGTTTAGAATTTTTAATGGAGTGTAGCTTCTCCGAGTGCATGTGTACTTTTTACTACTATGTCAATTTGCGGGAAAAGACTGAAATTTAAACACAGTTGTGGTTCTATAAGCTTTATATGCGTTTAAAATGAGCATTTGAGCCTTTTGAAGATTTCAACAGACCAAACATTTGGAGGGGGCAATAACATTAGTTGCCCCTCCCAGCAAAATTCTAGGGAGGGGCATTGCCCCCCCCCTGGTTCCTACGCCCCTGATTAGTTCATTATACAGATTTTAAAGAAAAATTTCTTTCCAGTTACTCAAAATTACCATATCCCATACGGAGAGGGCCAGGGCCGGCGGATAATGTGGGTATGGTGGGTAGAAGTACCCACCCGGGAAATTCCGGGTGGGTATTTTACCCACCAGGAATTGATGTCATCAAAGTCGGTACTATGTGGACAGAGCCACAGCCATTGTCACAGAATAGCTAGGTTTCCACAATTTTCCAGGGACTACGTATTTTTAATATCCCCTCCTTGATTAAGTTAATTCATTCAGTATAAAAACTGCAGAAGTAAATTTGTAAAATAGGTTATTAAATATTAGTTTTTAATTCTAATGAGACAAGCGTGAATAGTAAAATGCAGTCTTCCCAAAAGGGCAAATCACAACTTAAGCATAGACCTTTGACAAGTCTTTTCATTTCCTTCGCGTCCATCCCCTTTCTATTTCTGAAAATACGGTAAAGACTGACTTCTATCGGGAAGTGATGCAGAAGTTAAATACAACACTATCTTTATCTCATGCTTTAAATATCAGTGCTGTTGAAAACTATGCACGCGGCACTGCCCCGATTGAAATAGATTAAAGTAAATCATCAAAATCAAAATTTAAAAATACATAAAATGACAAAAGCATAATTTTCATAAGTGTATTTAAACGTTAATTTTTGTCGTCATTAGTCTCTTTGTATCAAACATTTATATAAAATAGTTATTAGCTACCTCCCGTTGTGAAGTAGGAATTATAAGTGCATATGCATACACTATAAATTTTAGAAGGTAAACGATACTAAATGTATATTACATATATGATATTGAGTTGATTATTTGGTTAGTAGTGTGCTCTAATGTAAGTGTTCAAAAAATAAATAACTGATTCTCCCTAAACTGCTTAATTGACACCAAAGCCATAAAGTCTCCATTTATTTTTTAAATAATTGTAATTTAAATAATCGGTGCCTAATTTTAAGGAACGAAGTCGTCTACCACAAATTGGGGTAGTAACAGTACCCACAGTTGTCAGTACTACGTTTTATAACGTTGTCTCTACCTTTCTATATAATTGAGTTTAAATATTAGTACTCAGATCCTTCAAACATCGTTACACGTAGCCATATGAATTTTAATAGCTACATGAAATCACGCGTCAAAATATTTGGAAAAATTGTTGAATCAGTTCATTTCCGAAAATGCAAAGCGCAGTACAGTTTTTGCATTGCGCAATTAATACTATGTAATAATAAATTTGAATAATACTAAATTTTTGTAGTTTTTACCTCTATCAATTTCTCTTAATTAGTATTATATAGGCCTATCTTTTTATGTAGGATAACCCAATAAATCCGCCCCCCCCCCCCCCTTCTTCTGACTGCCCACCCGAGATTAACACGATCCGCCGGCCCTGGAGAGGGCAGCTGCTGGAACCAATAGCTCGTAAATGTTACGAAACCACCTTTAATGTACCAGTTGAAGCAAGTGGGTTAACCCTGCTAGAAGAGTTTTCTTTCATTGGTGCCAGTGGTGATGGATTAATTACCGACCCTTTTGAAAATACAAAGGGTGTTTTAGAAATCAAGGCCCCTTGTTCTGTGAAAGGGACAGATATTACCAAAATGCCAATTAGTGAAATAGTACAAAATTTCCCAGAGTTTTGTTTAAAAAATATCGACGTAGCAATTCATCTCGACCAAAAATCTAATTACTATTATCAAGTGCTAGGGGAAATGGGGGTCAAAAAATTGAAATGGGCTGACTTTGTTGTGTTTACGGAAGCAACTCATGATAATATTTTTCGCGAAAGAATTACTTTTGATTCTGACTTATGGGAAAGTGTACTATTGCCAAAACTTATTTCATTTTTCCAAAGTACATCGTTCCATTTTTGATTAATGAATGAATGTTAATAATAGGTACAGTAAGTCCACCATAAAAAATGTTTAGGTCTCTTATTACTAGATGGCCTAACTTACTTCAAAGATTAAAGTGACAAAATAAAATGAATTTATTGCAATTGGAATTTAGCTTGGTATACATTTTTTATATCACTGCTAATACTTCTGAGAATGTGAATTAACAATTAACCAATACTTTTTACTTTAATGGCTCGTATGTATTAGTTATGTAGCAACACACTGCAAACATGCTACTTACCAATCTGGTCATTGTTATGGGCATTATTCCATCAAATATGTGAAATTGTTTTACTCTCCCTATCGAACGTTCAACATTTATTCGCAATTCCGCAATTCTTCTCGTATCTAATATCTCTTTATCTGTAAACTGCGCTCGATTTGTTAGGAAGGGTGGTAAGTTCAAGACCACATTGTATATTCTTTAACAAATCTTCAATCAAAAAGCCTTTATCCGCCATCACATTATCACCAGGCTCTAGCAAAGTAGTAAACCAGATTCTTTAGTTATAACTTTATCCGAAACTCTTCCGCCCCATGCTTCTGACACGAAAGAAATAACCCCTCCTGGGGTTATGCCTACTAAAAACTTTATAGTTCGAAAATGTAAGGCTTTGTGTAGTGAACGAGGATGACTTCTCCACAAATATTTCGGTACAGTCGACTATAATTTTTGTGTTTGGATATTTTTTAAAGCATTCAGGCATATATTTATCCAAAAGCTGTTTGGTAGGAAATGGGAATAATGTCGCTAATTCTACCTCCATTAAGGTGACCCAAGTAGAAAATATATCCGAGAATGTAGAAATTGAGATATTAAATCTGTCTGCAATGTCTTGTGAAAACAGTCCAACTTTAAGTCGAACCATTACAGCAAATAACTGGTCAATCAGCGAGACTTTAAAATTTCTCTTCTTAGATGGTGGGGCTTGATTCTTCAGATCCTTGCATCCTCTCCAATAAGTCATCTTTTCGGCTTTAGGTTTCAACAAACTGGGAAGTAATTAAATAAATTATTATCTCCTTGAGTCATTTATAATTACAACTGTCTTTACTTAAAAAGCCACATGAAAACAGCGAATGTTGGTAGACCCGTGTAGAATTTAGTCATTTCATCATTGCCGGATATTTTATCCGCACCCCACGTCATCCTTTTAATGGATGCCTTCAAGTTTTCAATTTCGCTCTTCAGATTCTTGTTTTCCATGTCTAAGTCTGTATAGGCAGTTTGCGTTGCAACAGAAACCATCTGTTTCAAGTTCGTATTATCTGTATGAATAAGGAAATTAGTAATAATACAAATTGTTATTTAAAAATAAAATATACATTACCATTAGGTATAGGTTCAAAGGCGTTGTAAATATCATCCACAGGCGGGGTAAAGGAAACATGGTCTATTAATGGAACTGAAACGGGTGGCAACGTTTCTTCCATGCTAATACTCTTAGATGAATAATCATGAAATTGCAGGGAAGTTTTTAGCCTTTTAGCTTCAACTTTTTCATTTAGAAAACACTGGTATTCAGCTTCCTGGAAAATTATTAAAGATGCTCTCAGATGTATACAGTAACTCTAACCTAGGCATACATTAACTAAAATTTTTACTATTTATATGACTAAATTGAAAACATACCCTTTTTTTCATTTCTTCCATTTAAACGATGTTTCCTTTTTTCATTATTGTACAATGTCAATTTCGAAATGGTTTTACGGATAGTGGGCAAATTTAAAGTTGGTACCCAGTCAGGATCACTTTGTTCCCACCCAGGGTAGCCCGTTACAAAATGAGCACTACAAATGCGAGTACCATCGTTCGGTTTAAAATCTTTCCTATTCACAATTTTCGCCCAAAGGTGTTTCCTTTTTTTTTGGAAATCGATGAAACTTAACATCTGGTGTCGTAATTTTACTCTTGCAACCAACAACACAACACACAACCATTTTTCTAAACAAATTAAATTTACTAACGTTGGATCCTATGAGAAAAGGAATAATAATATTTCTAACATGGCGGAATTTGATACAAAGCACGTTCTGCGCAGAATCAGTTCGTTCCCCCTTTTTTCCATTTCTTGCATCGAAAACGACTATTTCCCAAAGTGTCGGGATGATTGTTTGTAGTTTCTTATGGGAATTTGGGTTTTTTACAACTAAATTTCCCGACACAAATATGCTTATAACTATAGTATAATTTTAACTATAAATCAACCGGGGTGGAATAGTGGTTAAGGTGGGGTGGCAGAGTGGTAAATAGTTCTGGAACTATAAAAATATATGAAATCTGGTCAAAAACCTTAACTGCCCAACACTACGTTTTAATGTCATGATTAAAATCTTGCATATCATGAAAATAAAGGCCACGCATGGTCTAGCGTATTTGATGTCAAGGTGCGTGATATGCGGGCTTTTCTTTACCAAAAGTTATGAACAGGCCCATATATATAACTAGTCCATATTTCTAATTTTAGGCCTTGCCCATGGTTTGATTTCACTACGTTCATGGGCTGAGACATTAGGACGTAGTGTTGGGCTGAGGACCTTGCGAAATTTAACCTTAAGGTTTTTGGCCGGATTCAAATTAAAGGAACAATTTAATCTAAATTAGGTATAAACTTTCCTATAACAGAGTTTGACTTTAAATAAAGTCGTTAAAATAATAATTTATTTTTCCGTGTGATTTACAAATAAATAATTGTTAAAAAATATAAATTAATTAAATTTTATTTCAATTATTTGTTTATTTTTTTTACTTGGTTTCATACATAACATTAAATTTGTTTATATACATTATACAAATAATTGCGCAAGAAAATTATAAATAAAACCAAAACAACTATACGAAGCTATGATCGCGTTTTAAATTATACACATAATTTGGCTATGTTTCACAAATTTCAATTTAATCAATTTCTTCTTTTAATTTAAGTCTCAGTTAAAATTTAACGTGGCAATTTGTTGCATAAATAAGCTCCAGATTAAAATGCAGTGTCTAAATTTTAGAAGAACAATGATGTTTTCAATTTTAAATTGTGTTGTAAAATTATGGCAACTTATAGCAGATTCATTTCACTATTTGAAATTATAGGAAAAAAATCCGGGTTTCCTAATCCGAATATCCGGGAAATAAACCAAAACAAAACTCATGTTTTTAAGAATCCGCTCAACACACCTGCGATTTATCCTTTTTTCTAGCTAAAGGTTTCAGATCTTGTTTCCGCCTGCAAAACAGATCGACAGCCAAATCTCCAATCTCCATAATAAAATATGTTCGTTGGAAATCTAGGCGGAAATTAGATCCTCTTTCACAATTCGGAGGTATAAAAACTCATACCTTAAAGCTCAGTGTTCACATTTAAGATTATTTTAAAGAGATAATTGCAGCATTTTATATTTTTTAAATAAATAAAAATGATTAAATAGATGGGAAATTGATAACAAAGAATTTCATAACTCTTAAGTAAGTTTTTTTTCCTAAAATGAGCCCAAATTTATCTTTGCTCATAGTTTCTTTAAATTCTTTCTAATAGTTAAGAGTAATTTCACTTCTGCAATAGCCTAGTATTTCTTAATTTAAGTTTTCTGCTGTCTTTATACAAACGATGGGAAATTTAAGCAATATAAGACAGATACTAATATATATATTTGATTGCTGATTCTGATTTATAATTATTTGATATATCGCGCAAAACGATATTGTATATATATATAGTACAAAATTTGGAAACTATTTAAAAGGTGGTAGAAAATACGATCAATCAGATTTTGGAAAGAAGCGCGTAAAAGTAGTTAAACTCAAACGCCAGTGTGTTCCTTTAATATATTACTTTAGCAAACATTTGTTTCTATGTTTTAGATAGAAATGCATTCATCTCTTTGTGTCACGCTCCTTGTTGTTGCAATGTTCTATTTTGAGAACGAAGTTGAAGCCAAATGCTGTCCTGGCAAATGTGAAGTCGGCTATATTTCTGGGTAAATAAGGACATCAAAAAGCTATTTCATGATATTGGAAAACTCTACCCATAAAATTAAGGCTCATGCAAATTATTACGCGATTTAAACTTAATATTGCTCAGTCGATCAATCGTTAACTAACTATTAGTGTTAGTTTCAAGCTTATTATTTTTATACATGAAATCATCTCCAGTAATGAACGTTTAAGTAAAAAAAGTTAGCACCTTAAAATAAATAAATTTCAAAGTGTGTTAAATGTTTAACATTATGGCACCAGATTTATATCACGTAGATGTTTACAAGTACAGATATAAAAATTAACTTATACTATTTACGGAAAATAAAATAAAATTGCTTGTACATCCTTGAAATTATTGTTATTACTTAAAAATAAAATAATCAATTATTTGATTTGTACCTAGAACGGCCATCCCGATCTACAGATGCAAAGATTGCACCAAAGCAACACCGTATTGCGCCTACGGCAGGTGCAACATCTTCGGATGCAATTGCGACGGCGGGTGCAGGCCTGGAAGATGTCAAGACTGCGAATTCAAACGAAGTCTGTTTCCAGAAGACGTTAGCGCTGTTGAGGCCATGGTACCGTCCGCATCTTCTGACTATGACGAGGATGGTCACTTGGACTTCGTCTTCGCCACGGCCGACAGTGACCAAGATGGACTTCTGAACGAATCAGAAACCAAATCATGGCTCAAGCGGAACAAAAGAGAATTATCCCTAAGCGGAAGTGTCTCTAATGAGTTCCAGCAAATGGACACCAATGGAGACGGATTTCTATCCCGACACGAAATCGACAAGTAGTTCACAAAACTTGACCTTTGTCAAACCAATACATGTTTTAATTTAGTTCTTTTAATTATATGTATTTTTATAAACCGAATAAATACTTTAGTATGTGTTATAAAATATCAATAGACGTTTTACTTTTTCATTCATTCACTTTTAATAACTATTATTTTGTTATGAAGTTTTCAGTTTAGTATTTTGACGGCTATTGTCAATTTCAACAGCTATATTTAATATTGTGTAAATAATAAATACATCAGTAAGGCTTTCAGGGGTTTATTGGTTTACTTAATATTTGAAATCGTAACTGCATTAACTTTATAAACAATTACTAATTAATGAAAAAAATGCTCATGGTAGTTTATAATCCAACAGCTTATCTTTAATATACAGGGTGTCCACTAAAAAAAGGAACCAGGGCGAATATCTCAAAATTTGTTTTAGGTACGATTTTGAAATTTTCAAGTCGTATACAAGATATAGGGGGAAACCTAATGCGAAAATGTCGATGACCTTGAACCAGGTCTTCAAGGTCATCCAAAAACTAACTCGAGAACCGTAAGTGTTACAAAGTTGGTTCCAATTAGAAACGTGTTCCACGTGACTTTCTAAGTACCAATAGCTTTGACCTGATCGGATTTAACCAAAAGGAAGCCGAGAAATGCTAGATGAATAACAAGAAGGTCGTTAAGTTGATAACGTGTCGAAAGCGAGGTTTGGGAGCTGATAACTCTAAAGATACTCGTGTTAGAGTACTGAAATTTGCTACACATCCTCATTAAGATTGAGGGTCTTTAGTTTAAAAATGTCAATGACCTTGAACCATGTATTCAAGGTCATCCAAAACCTAACGCGAGAACCGTAAGTGTTAGAAAGTTGGTTCCAATTAGAAAAGTGTTCCACGTCCAATTGTAGGTCTAACTAGCTTTGATTCGGTCGAATTTGACCAATAGGAAGTCGAGGAACTGTTTTTCAAAATCACAAAGGTCGTTAAAATGAAAATTGAAACATAACTCGAAACCAATTCGTGTTACATCGAAATTTGCTAGACAAACTCATTCAAGTTTGTAAAATTGGATGACCTTGAAGATGTGTAGCAAAGTTCAGTACTCTAACACGAGTATCTTTAGAGTTATCAGCTCCCAAACTTCGCTTTCGACACGTTATCAACTTAACGAACTTCTTGATTTTCATCTAGCATTTCTCGCCTTCCTATTGGTCAAATCCGACCAGGTCAAAGCTATTGGTACTAAGAAAGTCACGTGGAACACTTTTCTAATTGGAACCAACTTTGTAACACTTACGGTTCTCGAGTTAGTTTTTGAATGACCTTGAAGACCTGGTTCAAGGTCATCGAAATTTTTGCAGTATGTTTCCCCCTACATCTTGTATACGACTTGAAAATTTCAAAATCATACCTAAAACAGATTTTAAGATATTCACCATGGTTCATTTTTTAGTGGACACCCTGTATATCCAGGGTATCCTATATGTGAAAATGATATGAAAAGTCAAAATTTCATTCATAGAATCACACAGTTGACCGAGTCACCGATTTCGAACTTTTGGAGCTCATCAGTACTGTGTAAGAACTCTGGCTTTACTCGGAAATATGCCGATATCAGTAAAACCTTAAGTGGATAATAAACTTAAGTATGACTCTTCCTATTTACCAAATGCAAATGTTTTAATAATAGTCTGTTCCGCCAAAAACAACGTAAACCATTACGTACCGACGGACTGGCAACGCTCTGCGAACTGGTTCTAGTATTTCGAGGAAGCCCGGAAAATCGCCGGCAGCCTTTTTGACGGAACAGCCAAGGCCTATTGAAAATTGAAATGCTTTCAAAAGTGTAAATAACGCTTAATTTTGGAAAATAATAATGAATTATTTAATTGGAAGATAAATATAACTATTATTAACACCTGGCTCCTTTTCAGAAGTAATTTTTTCTCGCCATCCAACTAACCAACTATTTTGCCCAGGGCCGGACTGGCTAGTAGTTGGCCCCACCGGCTATGCAATCGTATGGGCCCCATTTCCCATTAGACCAAAATATTTCCTCTTTGGCCCCCAATTTGAGTTGGCCCCGATGTGACCGGCGATCGCCGGCTAGCCGCCCGGGCCAGTCCGGTCCTGAATTTGCCAACGGAAAGAGAAGGAGGGTATGAGTTACCTGTTCGGAAGCTTCCTATATCGCAATCACTCCACGACAGACTATCATTCACCGAATTCGTTCTGTGCAATACTAATGTTTATTATCCAGAGTGTCCTGTATGTGAGCAGTCTATTGCAATTAATAGTGGGATAATTAAATATTTAAGATATTGATTTAGTTATCTTAACGTTGGATTTCAACGGAAGCCCGAGTGTAAAAGATGTCTACTCTATAGTTACTACCATGTACTAATCATTGAAAAATTTCTTTATTTATTGCAGAGGACTGCTCACATAAAGGGCACCCTGGATGTATATTAGTTTTACTGATATCGACCCATTTCCCAGGAAAGTCAGAGATCCTACACAAAACTGAAAAACTCTAAAAGAGCGAAATCGGTGAACTGCTGGATTCTTTGATTAAAATTTTGACTTTTGATAATTATCATTAATGAAGCAAATATTAACCCAAAATATCCTATTATTTGAGTTGATTACATTGTTCATTAGTTTTGTAACACATAATACTTGAGAATTACCAAAGCTTCTCCTTTCTAGTTAAGTTTGACCTGAATTCCATCTAAAGCCTTCCAAATGCATGAAAATAGGAAGTTTGGAAGCTTTGGAGCGTTTGGTATGTTACCTTGTGGTGACATTATATTTTAAGTAAATCGGGGGTGTTTGATTTTCGGTGGGAGATAGCGTAGCCGCGCGGCCAAAGCTATTTCCCACCGATACGAACCGAGCCCCGACTTTCGGTGGCAAATAGTCTCACCAATGATGGAGGCTATTTTCCACCCTAAATCTGAAGTTTTTCGTTTCGGTGGTAAAAAATCTTCGCCGCGCGTACCGTGCTATTTGCCACCGAAAGTCGGGCTTAAATTTTAATGCTAAATACAGAAATCCGCTTTCATAATACGATTATTATTAATTTCACTTTATTATATATGTATGGTTTTTTTATTTCTGGCTACTAGAAGCGTCGGTTTATAAGGAAATTAAATTAGGGGTCGTCTCTAAAGAAAAACATGCTTTATGCTATTTTTAAATATAAAAAAACAGGGACTTTGTTTCTATAATACGCGAGATTTTTAAAGGTTTATCATTAGAAAGTTTCCGTTTTTGAGGGGCTGTTCATATAGACAAAAAGGTTACCATATATTTTTGATAAAATTATCTTTTATCAGCTTATTTTATTTTGAAATAAATGTTTTGAAGGGGGAATTCTTCATTTTCTTATGTAGTCAAGTTGGGGTAATCTTTAAAGATATAGTTGTCACTGTTGGTAGTATCTGTTATCCTTAATAAAGGGTTGGATCGAAATATGACCAATTGATGATCAAAAACTAACCGATCAAATCTTGATTAAAATTCCATGAACTTTGGTTAATTATAACTTTTCATCACGGCTTGGTTCGTCGATTTAAAAAACACATTTTGCGGACGAATATTTATCTAGAAATGTAGGGGTTGTTCATATATAACGAAATGTTACTATATAAAAATATATATATTAAATAATTTTCAATTAATAAACGTTATTCATTTTAGCTTTATCAAGTTTTTTTTTAATTAAATGATCAATAAGGGGTCATCTATAAAGAGTTCTTACTTTGTATTTGTATCACCTTTCAAATGTTTTATTTCCGAGCTTACGTAATCATTTATTTGGTTTTGTTCGCATTGTCGTTTTATTTAACGATACATACTCTGGTCATGCATACAGACAGAAAAGGATAATGTACTTAGTTTAATATTATTTTCTTTTACGGTTTGCCTGTTGGCAAAATTGGGCCAAATCGTACTTCGCTTTCTTCTCTTGGTTTTATACTACAAATTGGATTAAACTAAGCTTACGATTGACTAAGGTAACAATCATAACATGAATTAGAATATATTAATCAAGCTTAAAAACTCGCTAAGACTCCGAAGTTTGAAGCATAATATTAGAGAGGTTAAGCAGAGCACTCTAGAAGTTTCAACGTCAACGTCGGAGCTACCTAGACGTCACGAAGAAAGATTCTACAAAATCCGTTCAGCTCGCCTTCATTTCGAGGGATAACGAAAAATAACACATTTCCGATACAATTTTAACACACTAAAGCACGACGAAAACAGGAAGGTGTTTGAACGGGACTAAAATAGAGGCGCGAAGTGACCAGAGTAAATGTGGCCCGAGTAGCCAACGAAAAATTCCATGCATTATTTTAATTCAAATTACACGTTTTTTCGACCTTATCCCCATTTTTGGGGCCCTAGTTTACTTTAATTTTGCGCCCCTTAAATATTGTTCATGACGGGCCCCGGCCCACCCGGCATTACCCGGGCACATGCCTATGGACTAATATGTGCTTTACAGTATTTGAGTATTGTCTAAATACAAAATGTTTGTTTTCGTTGTTTCGCGTATCCGTTATATCCGCAAATGTATACTCGTAACGATTTCTTCTTAAACTATACAAGGCTTAGCCGCCTAGTGAACTCTACTAAATATTTGTTATTTCTTGTGATTACTGAATATTCTTTTTTAAAGGGAACAGAGCCTCAGGTATTTGGTGTGGCATACCAAAACTTCGAACATTGCCCGCTACCTTCTAGGGTTTTAGATATTTTTCGCGCTAGTGAGTCAAATCTTGCTTAAATTGTTAGCTTTAAAAACGACTTTAGGTAATATTCTCTTTAATTCTTTGAATTATATGATTTCGAAATATTTTTATTTCTTAAATATTTCTACTGATTACTTTGGAGTAGAAATCATCGGGCAACATTGCAGGCCCTAGAAATAATCGAGGATAGAAATCATTGGTTCTTCTTGAGACGTCAAAGGACTTCATTACGGGTCCGAAACATTATCGGACCTAATTTCACGTTCTAAACGTATTCGGGCCTCGTTTCGTGCCTTAGACATAATTCGTCCTCGTCTCGTGCCCTTGGCATTGTCGGGTCTCATTTTCGGGCCCTATACATCATCTGGCTTCGTTACAGTGCCTGGAGGTAATCCAGAATCGTTGAGGCCAACCAACAATTTATTCTCGGACGGCCCCTAAACCTCATCTAGTTGCGTAACGTTCCCTAAAAAGTATTTAGTGTAACGCCCTTGAAATTATCTAGTTGGGTAACGGGCCCTGAAAAATACATAGTTTTGCAACGGGTCAAGATATGTAATTTCATTACAGTCGTGGTCTATAGTTTGGTGCCAATTACGTTTTCCCTCCAAAGCACATTTTAGGTGGAATAAAATAAAAAGGTTTACGAAGAAATAACCCGTGAACAAAGGATAAAAGTAATTTAATATTTTTATTTAAAAAATTGTCGAGACGTTTCGAGCAGCGGCCCGTCATTCAGTCTGAATGACCTAAATATTAGGTAGTTGTTAATATTTTACGCAAACGGCACTTCCAGCGGCGATTAGAAAAGCGTCTGGCAGTTTCTGTTTAATCCAGAAATACTGTGATAGTTTTGTGACTATTACTAAATACTACTATTTTACAACTATCTGATTTCGGAAATCATTATCGGTGTTTATTTTGGAAAATGTGTGGTTACAAATGACTCCTAAAATGTTATTATTTCCGAATTTTTCTAGAAAACTATTGTTTTCCTGTGATTGTTGGTAAATTATTTTTTATCACCAAAGAATTCTTATGATTACCGGTGAATTCTGGATTTTTCTCAAAATGTTTTTAAATTCCGCGTGATAACCCATGATTTCGGAAATAAGTAAATCGATTTCAGTAACTACCCCCTCGGGTTTGGGCCCTTGTAGCTAAAAGTATAGGATATAGGTGCTGGGCAAGCTCAGTGCCATAGCGGCCCCCTTAACTCGTTTTTGGCGTGTTTTCACCAAGCCTCTGAATTTGAGCTTTCACTCTGTGTTACATTTATAAAATTTTCATTAAATACCTAAAATACGCAGTGTTCCAAAAGCCCGATTTATTTTTGGCCAAAATTCCAGAGAGTGCATATAATAAATATTTTTACATATTTCGTTTATTAAGAATACCTGGATTTGTCAAATCTAAATATTTTTTATTGCGACCCCTAGAGGCCAAGTTAGCTTCCTATTGAGTCTTGGACCATTTTGACTTTTACATAGGATAGATTAAGCTATACATATCACGTAGTATTTTTTGGATGGCGATGTCCCACATATTAATAAAGATCGGAACGAAAACCATCTCAAAATGCACAAAATCAGCCATCTTGGACTGGATTTTTCTCCAAACTTTGTGAGCCAATTGCGTATATCTTTTCAGTGTGGGTTGACAAGATGTCATATAATGTAATAACGGGTTAAACGGTGCCAAATCGTTGTGATCTCTATTGGTTCGGAAACTATTGATGTTTATCTATGATAAAACCATTTCTTTAATATAGCAACAATCTAGCTAAGATTTGGGTGGTTTTTGGGCTAGATAAATAAAGTGTTTAAACAAATTTCAAAATAGTCTTCGTTGCAATTTGTTAAATTACGAAACGAAGAGCAAATCTGGAAAATATTCGGTTTTTAATCGCAAATGGAAGATGCGCAAAGTCCTACTTTCAACATTTCTAAGCCTAAAAATGCCAATTTGCAAATGGGTTTTTTAGGTTTTTAATTTTTGGTCAATGTTGTGTCACGAAATTTTATTAGGAAACCTCAGATTCGGATTCAACACCCCAAAAATCATATAGAATTTTCCGGGTAAAAACACAATATGGGTGGTCAATTACTAGCAGGGGAAGGAATTATATTTAGGGTATAGGTTTCTCCCTAGGGGGGGGGGGGAGGGGCGGTCCGCCCGGGTGCCACCCGTTTGGGCGTGATTTGGGGGTGACACCCGACCGTTAAAAAAAAACTTACACAAACTAGAGACTAGTAAGTAGCACACCATGATAACCGCCCCGGGTGTCACCCATGCTAGCTACGCCAGTGCCGTGACCTTCCGCACTTGATTCCTACCGTAGTAAAAAGCCTTCTTTATAAAAGACAAGCCTTTTTTACCAGCTTTCGCCCGTCGAGAGTTTCGCGTAATGGAAAAATGTCGGTACTGCCTCCTTTTGGGGCCCTTGGCTAGAGAATGAAGAAGGGCCCCCTTAAGGTTCGTCCGGGCTGTGCGGGGAGTGTGGAATAAAACTTAAAATGGTTATTTATAGGGCACAAAAAACAAACGCTTTAGATTAAAAAAACATACCTATTTAACATCGAAAAAATACTAACTATCACATCACCTCACATCCAATCACCTCACATCTCAAACCTATCACCTCACAATATCACCTTATCACTTATTACCTCACCTCATTTCACCTCACTTACTCGCACGTATTACCTATAACCTGATAATTATCTCCTTAGCTCACCTATCACATCACACTTCACCTATCACCTAATATCACCTATTACCTCAAACCTATCACCTTACCTATCACCTTTCACCTTACCTATCACCTTCCACCTTACTTATCACCTACTAATATATCACCTTACCTCATGTATCACTTCACCTTACCTATAACCTCACACCTATCACCTACCTCACACCAATTACCTTACACCTATCAGATATCCCTTCAACTATCACCTCACACCTTTAACCTATAACCTCACACCTATCACTTATCACATACCTCACACCAAATACCTTACACCTATTAGATATCACTTCAACTATCACCTCACATCTATCACCTATCACTTCACACTTATCAGCTTTCACTTCACCAGACGTAAAAAGGATAAGTGGACTTTTCTATCTTTGGATTCTGCAAGACGTCCATTGGACCCCAGTAAAACCGGTTTCAAAATGCAAATTTAAAATAAGAAAGTAGTTCTATTTAGTTTGGCTCTATCTATCTTGCTATAAACATCCAATGAAACGTTATTTGCTATTGATAATCCCTGAATGAACAAATTTGAAAATTAGACGCCTCTCCAAAATCTAGAAGAGGGCCGCTACTCATACCTACTTTTGCTATCACCTGTACCTCATCTATTACCTTTTACCAATCACCGTACCTATCATCTATCACCTATCACCTCACCTAACCTAAACAATACTTTAGTCGCAAGGAAGTCACTTGGGGGCACAGAAGGTGACAGCAAGTTCATCAGAGTGGCGTTGATTTGGAAAAAGAAAGTCGGGAACGTGGTAAAAATTTCAGCATGCTACCTAGCAGCGTTTTCAAGTATTAAAGGGACAGACATACATACATCCATCCATACAAACATACAAACATACAGGACAAACTGAGAAATATATTATAGATATTGTTACTGGATTACCTAAAATGACCAACTGGCAGACAATTAAAGAAAATAATATTAAAATAGGTACCTTTTACCTTTTCGGTTTGTATGGAAAACCCCTGTGTGTATCGTGAAATATAAGACGGCAATCCGAATAAAGCCAAATAAACGCTTACGTAAGCTCGGAAATATAATTTTTCGAATACAAGTTAAAAGTAAGAAATCTTTATAGACGACCCCTAATTGATCATTTAGTTAAGCAACCCAATCTTATAGTTCAAGAAACATTTGATTAAGATAAAATGAATAATGTTAATTAATCGATAATTGATTAAAAATAATACATATCGTAACATTTCATTGTATATGAACAACCCCTACATATCTTGATAAATACTCGTACGCAAAATATGTGTTTTTTTAAATCGACGAACCAAGCCGTTCATCGAATTTTAATCAAGATTTGATCGGTTAAATTTTTGATTATCAATTTTCAGATTTCGATCAAACCCTTTCTTATGGATAACAGATACTACCAACAGCAACAACTAAGTCTTTAAAAAGTACCCCAACTTGACTACATAAGAAAATGAAGAATTCCCCCCTTCAAAACATTTATTTCAAAATAAAATAAGCTGATAAAAGATAATTTTATCAAAAATATATGGTAACCTTTTGGTCTATATGAACAGCCCCTCAAAAACGGAAACTTTCTAATGATAAACCTTTAAAAATCTCGCGTATTATAGAAACAAAGTTCCTGTTTTTTATATTTAAAAATAGCATAAAGCATGTTTTTCTTTAGAGACGACCCCTAATTTAATTTCCTTATAAACCGACGCTTCTAGTAGCCAGAAATAAAAAACCATACATATATAATAAACTGAAATTAATAATAATCGTATTACGAAAGCGGATTTCTGTATTTAGCATTAACATATAAGCCCGACTTTCGGTGGCAAATAGCACGGTACGCGCGGCGAAGATTTTTTACCACCGAAACGAAAAACTTCAGATTTAGGGTGGAAAATAGCCTCCATCATTGGTGAGACTATTTGCCACCGAAAGTCGGGGCTCGGTTCGTGTCGGTGGGAAATAGCTTTAGCCGCGCGGCTGCGCTCTTTGCCACCGAAAATCAAACACCCCCGATTTTCGGTGTCAAATAGACTTGATCGTGCGACGGTTGCTATGTGCCACCGAAATTCGCTTTCGGTGGCAAATAGTCGTAGCCGCGCGATCGAAACTTTTTACCCCCGACTTTCGGTGGCAAATAGCAATGGCCGCGCGGTTGCGCTATTTATCCCCGATTTTCTGTGGTAAATAGTTACAGGCTATTTACCCCCGAAAATCGGGGGTAAATAGACAGGGCGTATAAATTAACTTTATTGATGGCTGTAACGGTAAAAATTTGCCTCAATAATAATTATTCGCTTCAAATTGAACCAGTGGTCGGTGGATGGTGGTAAAAACGTTTGCATCACCAATACTGTGTAAACAAATCAAAATCTTTGTTTTAATAATACTTTTCTAAAAGTTTCTACAAGGTTAATTTTATTAACACGAAAGACATATTTTCAACAATTCTGCCACGAGATATTTAAGACGTTTCACCTTTCATATTATATCTTAAATGTCCAGATTTTTCTTTTTTGTATTTTGTGCTTAAATTTACTGAGTTTCAGATCCAATGACTTTCCAAGGTCCAAAAGTTATCTCACGGCGCAGTCAGAAATAAACCAAGCTTCCAGTATTTCTTTTCCAAAAATACCACAATTGTTACACTAAATAAATGAAAATATTTCGCAACTTTCAAGGGTAGAATGAGGTAGTAAATTTGTCTACTACATCTGTTAATTCGTAACTGATGATAACTGGGAGAGCTGAATTTAGGTAACCGACCGACTGAAAAACCTATTACCTTTGCGACTTCAGATATGGCTGTGTGAATTTTGAACAAAAAAACCACTTGTGTGCGAACTTTGTTTAATTTTATTTAATTTTACTAAATTTAACTAGCTTTATTTTACGTGGCCCATTTGGGGCTTGCTAACAACTTTTCTTCATTTGGGAGTAACAATTTCCTGCCTCCTTCCGAGGTTCCTAAATTTCGTCTGTTTCAATTGACAAAGATTTCTAACGGTTCTGTGTCAAGTTTTCAAATTGTAGAGATTTCTCAAGTTTTCATTTAACGGTAATAGTTAGTGTGTCAATAAACTCGTTACAGGTTTGCAAAAAGAATTTCAAGTTAAATATTATTATTTCAAAATGATATTTCATAAATAAAATGGTTTTCCCTAACCATCTCCGGAGATTTTCCCTGACTTATTTTGTGCCAAGATTTGGTATTTTTTTAAGCATTATTTTAGAAAAAGTTTCCTATTTGCAACTTAAATTAAATTCCCGGCTTTTTCCCTGATTTTTAGACTAATTTTTAAAATGCCCGGACATTTCCCTGATTTTTAGACTAATTTTTAAAATGCCCGGACATTTCCCTGAATTTTAGACTAATTTTTAAAATGCCCGGACATTTCCCTGATTTTTAGACTAATTTTTAAAATGCCCGGACATTTCCCTGATTTTTAGACTAATTTTTAAAATGCCCGGACATTTCCCTGATTTTTAGACTAATTTTTAAAATGCCCGGACATTTCCCTGAATTTTAGACTAATTTTTAAAATGCCCGGACATTTCCCTGATTTTTAGACTAATTTTTAAAATGCCCGGACATTTCCCTGATTTTTAGACTAATTTTTAAAATGCCCGGACATTTCCCTGATTTTTAGACTAATTTTTAAAATGCCCGGACATTTCCCTGAATTTTAGACTAATTTTTAAAATGCCCGGACATTTCCCTGATTTTTAGACTAATTTTTAAAATGCCCGGACATTTCCCTGATTTTTAGACTAATTTTTAAAATTCCCGGACATTTCCCTGATTTTAAGACTAATTTTTAAAATTCCCTGACTTTTCCCTGATTTTTAAACCCATATTCAAATTCCCTGACTTTTCCAGGGATTTTAGGTAGCGTGGTAACCCTGTCTTAAATCTAACGTACGTTCAAGGTTATCTCATCGTTTCGATCCTAATCATTCTGAACCAACCCTTCTCTTATCTCATCTACAAATTACTACAATGAAATAAGTGATATTGTTGTTGAATGCAACAGAAATTAACTCTTAACTATAAAACCACCAAGTGCTACCTTGAAAGGGAATCAGCCCGGACCAGAAGAAAATAGGGGAAGTACGTATCTGTAGCTTTGAGCTGTAGAAGGCGTCGTGTGACCCACGAAAACACCTTTTTACGCATAATTAACCAAAATGAAAAAGTAGTTCCACTTTTGTTTTGTTTCAACACGGCGATAAACGACGAGAGTAAAGACGCCTTAGCTCATTTAGCAGATAATGAAAAGGACAATATGTTACGATTGTTCAATTTGATAAAAATTTATTATTTAAACGATGTATTCATCCGCGATTTCCCGCCAAACCGTTCTGGCGCGAAAATTCGTGAAAAGTGACGCCTTTCCAATGCTGACTAGAAGCGTACTTCCCCCTATTTTCTTCTGGCCCGGACAGATTAGTAACTTTCGTCTCTGCACTGAATTTGGGTTGCAAATCCGATATGGGAACTCACAGCGAGAAGAGCGTTACTGAAACTACCATTCGAGCCCTCAGATGTCATAATGGCTGATAAAGAAATCATGGTTCCTCAGGAAATGACTGCTAAAGAAGACCCCTCAGATAATTTGCGCGAATTTGATACGGATCCTGAAAATGTCTTCAGTGATAGTAGTTTAGAGGGTTGTGATTTTTTCTAAAAAAAATAACGTAAAATTTAAAAAAATGCTTATTTACTGTGTAAATATGAGATCAAAATTAGTTAATCCATAAAATACATGAAGTTTACGTTACATTTCTAACTATATAAGGTAGATTATAACCGAACCCTTTTCCCTCTTGGGTGCAGATATGGGCACTTTTTAGCCTATCTATCTTTTTACCTCTCAAAATCATCAAGATGGCGCCAATATCACTATAACGATCAATTTTTTTTAAAACCCCCGCAAAGTTTAAATATCATTTTCAAATTAAAGATGAATAACTTTAATCGATCAATTTTTTAATATAACGCCACTATCACTATTCCGATCAAATTCTCTATCATTACCTCAAAAGGTTTAAATATCAAGTGAATATTAAAAATAATTTCTTTATACCCCATTAATTTAAAAAAAAACCACCAAGTTTAAAAATCAAATTAAAATCAAATCTTAGTACTTCCTACCTGATGGATTTTTTTACCTTTCAATAATGTTTAGAAAGCACCACTATCAAATTAATATAAATTTGTATGTAAAGCCCTTTAAATTACATATAAAGTGGTAAGTTATAACTTATGAAAATAATGTTTACCTTTTAAACAATGGTAGGCTTTCCAATCGCGAATAATGTATGGTTTGGTTTGGTTTTAGTTTTATTTACCGCGCCCTAAAGACATTACTAGAATTTGTTTAGAGTTTACACAAAAGACGCAGAAATCCGAGGCTCTCGCATAGCCCCCAAGCCAACGTGATGACATCGAAATTTCGAAACCACCAATCAGCAATCACTAGCCATTTTTAGGGCACGGCCAACTTTAATTTATAGCGCGAGATCAAAGTTGGCCGTGTTTAGCATAACGTGTACTTATGAACGAGTTGTACCTTGAACCTTTTAACGTGCTTCCAAGTTATTTAAAAAAAGAAGAAAAATGACCGAGACAGACAGAGCACCAACAAGACCACGAGCTTACCACCTTTTTTTCAGCCCCCATACTCCTACTGGCATCACGGTGGCGCGTTTGCTACAGAAGGTGAAAATAAAATTTATATCTCTTCTTGAACGGGGACATACTAATTATCGCAAGCCAACTCTTTTCGCAAACTTTTCGCAAGTTTTGATATTTTCAGAAATAGCCAAAAGTTTTAGTTTGCTAATCAAATACTAATTTGCGCAAGATTTTTGCAAATTTTTATCCGATATTGATAATTTCAATTCTATTTACCTCAAACTTTTCACGATTATTGGTGTTTTCAATTATACAGGGTGTCTTCATTGGATCGGCCCAGGCATTTTTCTCAAAAACTATACATTCTAGAAATGTGTAATTTTCAGAATGTACTGTCTCGGTGGAGATCGTTGTTATTTGTGAATTTCAGAAATTTTGCACGGTTTCAGAATTTGTAGTTTTTGAACGCTAGGTGGTAGACGAAAAGATTCAATGAGTAAGCTGTAGAGCATACTCGAAAACCTTAAATGGAGTAGTTATGGTCAAAATCGTACATTTTGTCACTGAGATAATAGGTCATGAAAAAAACAAGTTGGTACTACCCAAATGTTTTTACGCCTCGTGTTATTTTAAACAGAAATAGTGATGTAAAAGTATTAACGACCATTGAAGTGGTTAAATATTTTTGAGGCAAATTTTTAACGTTATAGCCAATAATTAAGATAATTCATATTTTCGTATTTTCTTGGCAAAGTCTGAAAAGGATTTGAGGTCAAACTTAACAAAAAGGAAGAGGGTTTAGTAATTTTTAAGTATAATGTGTTACAAAACAAATGACCAAAATTATTGGATATGTTGGGTCAATATTTGCTTCAATAATGATTTAATATCAAAAGTCAAAATTCTAGTCATAGAATCCAGCAGTTGACCGATTTCGCTCTTTTGGAGATAATCAGTAATAATAATAATAATTATTATTATTTTATTTATTGTCGTATTTTATTAAGAGTTTTTCTTCGTGTAACTTTTTAGTTTGCAAATAAATGTCTACCTGTTAGTTCAGGTAGGCTTATAAAAAGATAATAATAATAATAATCAGCTAGGCTAATACCCAAGGCACCACCTTAGGCATAAGTCATCTAACGACTTATAATGCCTTCAAACAGGAGACCGGGTATTGTAAAGTAACTCTGGCTTTACTCGGAAATCTGCCGAAATCAGTAAAACTAATATACAGGGTGTTAACTAAAAAATGGACCAGGGCGAATATCTCAAAATGTGTTTTAGCTACGATTTTGAAATTTTAGGTTGTCATAGAGCGCTCAGGGGGTCAACCAATTATGAAAATGTCAATGACCTTGAACCATGTCTTCAAGGCCATTTGAAAATTAACTTGAGAACCGTAAGAGCTACGAAGTTGGTTCCAATTAGAATGTTGTTCCCCGTCACATTTTATGGTTAACTAGCTTTGATTCGATCTGATTTGCGAAATAGGAAGTTGAGCAATGTTAGGCCAAAATCAAGAAGGCCGTTTAATTGATAACGTGTTAAAGACGATGTTCAACTGATAACTTTAAAAGTACTCTTGTTAGAGTACTGAAATTTGTTAGACAACCTCATCGTGGTTGAGGGTCTTTAGTTTGAAAATTTCAGCTCCCAAAACTCGTCTTCTACACGTTATCAACTTAACGACCGTCTTGTTTTTGGCCTAACATTTCTAGACTTCCTATTTCGCAAATCAGATCGCGTCAAAGCTAGTTAACCATAAAATGTGATGGGGAACAACTTTCTAATTGGAACCAACTTCGTAGCTCTTACGGTTCTCAAGTTAATGTTCGAATGACCTTGAAGACATGGTTCAAAGTCATTGAAATTTTCATAGTTGGGTGACCCCCTGAGCGCTCTATAACAAACTAAAATTTCAAAATCGTAGCTAACACACATTTTGAGATATGTGCCCTGGTCCATTTTTTAGTTAACACCCTGTATATCCAGGGTGCCCTTTGTGTGAGCAGTCCACGGCAATGAATAGTAAGGTTCTTCAGCCATTAGTACATGGCAGTCGCTATACAGCAGACATCTTATACGCTTGGGCTTCCGTGGAAACCAACGCTAATATAACTATATTATTATCTGTTGTGTTCCAACATAATAACCATGACAATATTAAGATAAGTAAAATAGTTTATTAGTGAAGATTGTATCTACATGATGGTACAAAGAGTAAAAGGAGATCTAGTCGACTGATGCTTATCTAAAATGACCCGTCGTATTTATAGTCTGCGGTCAGCGTGTATAATTGATAAGATAATTCGGTGTAGGTTAAACAGTTTTCTACATGAACATAACATTATCTAAAATAATTATCTCACTATTAATTGCAATAGACTGCTCAGACTTAGGACACTCTGGATAATAAACATAAGTATGGCACAGAACGAATTCGGTTAGTGATAGTCTGTCGTGGAGTGATTGTGAAATAGGAAGCTTCCGAACGAGAAACTCGTCCCTTCCTACTCTTTCCGTTGGCAAAATAGTTGGTTTACGTTTTCATTATTAAAAAATTTGCATTGGGTGAATAGGAAGTGTCATACTTACGTTTATTATCCACTTCTGGGTTTACTGATATCAGCAGATTTCCGAGTAAAGCCAGAGTTCTTACATAGTACTGATGAGCTCCAAACGTTCGAAATCGGTCCACTGTTGGATTATCCGGCTGAAATTTTGACTTTCCATATAATTTTCACATATAGATTCATAGACGAAGAACGGGTAAACCCTGGACACGCGACGTACGCCTCTCTCCCCTAAAAAATGTTAGTGCCTTTAGAGGCGCTGCTTGTTTGTTTGCTGGTGTGCTAGCGCTTCAACCCTCATCCTCCTCCTCTCTTATCAATTTCTGTTTTCGAATCACGTGAGTTCCACACGTTTAAGCTAAGGCTTAGCAATTGGACTTGAATAAACGATGAATTCAAACGATAACGATGAATTCAAACGATAACGATGAATTTATTGATGAAATGTTTAATGGTGAGTACTATTAACATTTCTGTATTTCACTCTTCCTAACTGGCTCAATATTATATTTTTTTGTAATTTAGACTGTGATGGCATTAGGCATTGTAAAGATGCTAGGTGACAAAGGCCTATTAATATAAAATCATGCGATTATAAAAATAGGCACTTTCTACATGCATCAGATTTATAGCCCGGTGTACCGGTAAGATTGAAACCACACCACCGGAGGTCTATCATCATTATGCCCTACGCCGGCGTCCACAAGCCCGGACAGGTGAAAAATCCAGCATGTTCAGCAGTACCCCACTACTGATGGTCGCACCTTCGACGCAAGCCACTCAACCCAGCAGAAGGTGCAGCAATGGGTGGACTAATCCCCACTTCACACAGCAGTGGGAATAATAGCGGATGCTCTGGCAACGCTGGCCGACACCCTACCTAGGAAGGTAGAGAGCCAAGCCCATTGGAAAGAGCTCCTAAAGGGGAACGGCGGGCACACGGCAGCCCGCATAACCCGGCACAGCTGGCACCGGATATCCCGGTGGAACCCCAAAAGGCCGGGAGATGGGTCCGCCGTGCCCTCATACGGAGGCCCGCAGCCCCACAGCAGGCCACTCAATCCGCCGAGGCGGTCAGTGTTAATGTGGTATTTTATACACTTTTTCAATGAAGTGTTCAACTGCATTTGTTTTTCACGTATATATATTGAATATAATGTATATTACTGCATTTAAAGAAAAGGTATATATCTCGTGTATAAATGGTGTTCAGCTGTACGTTATGCTCACGTATATATTTGGCGAAGATATCACTAGATTGAAATAGAGGTAGATATTTCGTGAATGAAAAGAAAATAAATTACTAGATTGGAATGGTGTTTACACTGCAAATCTTTGGGACGGCTAAAGAACACCGGAAAACAGCTTTTGAACACATACACAGGTGACAGATGTACTACTGGTGTTCGCTTTAAGTTATTTAATGTTTCCTCAACGTAGCTCAGGGGTTATTTACAAAAATGCAAGTGTCTTACAGATGTTCAAAGTGTAATAAAGAGGTTTCTAGAACGTCTAATGAACATCGAACGTCTGAGTTGCGCTGCCGTGCAAAGCACAAAAGCATTAACGACCAAAACCAAAATATGGAGAAAACCCACGAAATTCAAACTTTCTTTGCCTTAAGATACCCCAACTTATTTCTTACAAGAATATATAGTAGACTTGGATCTTTCAACTCAAATTATATTCTGGTACTAAACACTTTACAGGTCAAACGGTATTACAGAAATATCATTAAATCCATGTCTTAAAACACGACAAAAATGCGTTTTGATTTGACTTTTAAAGAAAATAAACATTAATGCGTTTTTGGTTTGAAAATAATGCAAACACGTAAAATAATGCGTTTTGCAACAAGTAATTTCTCTAAGACCCAAAATTTTTAATTCGAAAATTAGTTCAAAATTGAATTTAACGTATAAAATAACGAGAAATAAAACCAAAATCTGTAAATCGAAAATTTGGTTGTTAATGCTTTTGTGCTTTGCACGGCAGTGCATTTGAAGCTTTTTTCACCCGCGTCTAGAGTACATCTGCAAGTGTTCTTTTGAACGTCTGAATTGTATTTTACGTTTGTTTTTGAGCGTCTAGATTACATCGGCAAGTTTGGTATGGTAGGGATCACATACCGTATATAACTATATTTCTCATATGACACCCCAGGTTTTTTTTTGTTAAATTTTCAAATTGATGTATATTTTCCAAAAAGAGTTAATAACAAAGCTTTTACTTATTACCAGTCCTAAATAGACATATGGTATATGTTAGGGGAACTGCATTTCTTAAACACATGTGTTCTTCAGATGTTTAATTGAACATTTTGAGCTAGCGTTCCGCATGGGTGGCAAGTGCATTGTCCATGTTACAGATGCCCGAATTTTGTAACGATCTCGTTCCACTGGTGTTGTAAAAGGACATCTGTGAGACATCGACGAAAAACGTTTCAAGTATATCTAATTATCTATAGTACATGTCAAGTACACATCTCCCACACATAATTACACATGATTAGCCCGTAAATTACACCTGAATAAATGTTCAACAGGTGTCAGGTGTTTAAATTTTGTGACGTTCCTTCGGGTTTTTTAGGTGATCTATAAACCCATTTTAGGTGTTTCAAAGATTTGCAGTGTACAAGCCGAATTGGTCAAAGATATTTCGATCAAAGAAATTCAACCTCCTTCAATATCGCTCTTTAACCTGCGCCAAACGCGTTGTCAATAGACCTAGAATTGAGTCATTTAACCTATTTAATAACTTTTCTTGAAATGTTTGGACTGCAGATAAATATTATTATTTTTTGGGCTCCGCGAACTTTACGGTTCAAAGGAAAAAAATTAAGAGGTTTGTGTTACCCTGCTTTCATTGGTAAAATAACCAATTAGTCATTTTGTCGCGCGCCGTGAATAGTAAAGATCGATTACTATGCCCTTCGTAAACGTTTTTACGACTTCGACAATATAAAAATATCTGCGAAATAATCGAAGGTTTGTAGAATTTTGGTTTACTTAATTGGTTCCGAAATAAAAATACCAATATAGTATAGTGATTATCATGAAAAAAACCTTACATGGATGTAATATAAATATAATCTACATGTAACAGTCAAGAGAGCTACCCCTTTATTATCAAATAATAGTTTGTCATATCTATTTTACGCCAAGAATTAACAAATATTTTGATCTATATTTTACTTCATTTGGAAAAATATTTGATAATTCCTTGTCAAATTAACCCTAATGAATAATTGTGCTATTAAAGTTAATGTAATTAAACTTTTTCCGGTTCACAAGTATAATGTTAATTGATTCAAATAAAGGTCAAAACATCTGTAATCTTAAGCGTCTGGGAGGCAGAGTTTGTGGATGGCCGTTTGAGGAAGACCACTAATCCCCCAGCAGGTGGTCGGAATACTTCCGCCACGGGTGTCGCCACGGGTGTCCCCACGTATTCCCCCGTTGGCGTGACAGTTACACATATCTCGCCCTGATTAATTAAATGGACGAGATGACTGAATTGTCCCACATGTCACTATCGGCTAAAAAATACAACAACCCAACCACCCTACTTACGGGAACTTGTATGAGGTGCAGGCTTGTACGCACTAAGGTACGTCTACACTCAGCTACAAGTTCCCCCTACACGTTTTCAGGCGCTGGATTAATAATAGCATAAGTAACCATAAGTATGACAATTTATTCATTTACTATATATTTTCTTCACAATGGCCGCCCAAAGTTACAGTAGCAGTGTAACTGGGTAGTGTCCACTCTATACTGACTTCCGGTAACGTAATGTTCCGGCAACATGGCGCGCGGTTTGAAAACCGGCATTATTAAGGCTTCGCGATTATTTAGCGGCCTAAGTTTAGTTTTAAATATGGTCCCTTGTCAAGGAAGGAATTCAAGAACTGCATTTTAAACAATTACATAAAGGCTTTATATAGGACAAACGCTGATTGGCAGAGTTTTAATTTTAGAAAAACTTTTTGAAAAAGCCTACTTAAATTCCTGTAAATTGAGATACTAGTCCTACTAATTTACCTTTGGTGAAGAAAAGAGGTTGTACGAAGAATGTATGAGGTAAAGGTTACGATTGTCATATTTATGTTTAATTTTTTACTTATAATAATAAACAATAATAATTTTAAGCGCACAATCATTTGAACTAAATTGTTGTTTCACCTTAATTAATTTTTAATTTACAAAATACTATCCCTATAAATTAATATAAAGATTTTCTTTACTCTGAGTCAATAAAGTTTTTATGATCTTTAATAAAATGTAAATGCAAATAGGAATTCTTTCGTCTTTTTAAATTGTATGGGAAATATTTGTCGATTGAAATTAATTTATTCGCTTAGCTTTTATTTTTTGCTTCTAATCTAAGGTATTTTCAAAACAACAGAAATATGAATGATTCGACAACTCAATTTTTATAACAGTTCTTTGACATAATATTATAGGTCTCTATTCTGAGTTGTTAAAGCTCTGCTAGCGTTTGTGTTGAACAATGTATAAAGTTTCGAAACGTCAGGGAATTAGGAATGTGTCTGCAGCGGTACGCCAACATATGACTGATATTTTCTATAATATAAATACGAATGACACCGAAGTTAATGTTGAAAATATTGGCATACCAGCAACCGCTGAAATTAATCCAGTTATTGAAGAGTCGCAAAATAATGCTGGACAGTTTGCGTATTCGACTGAAATCGTAAAAGATCAAAATTTAGTAGAACATAATCTAAACAGTAATTCGAACTCGGATTGATGTGAAACATCAAACTGTGGAAATTCCAAAGAGTACATATTTTATAGGTTCAGATAGTTCCGATGAAGATATAGTTAGCTTGACTGAAGAACTTGCTAAATGGGCCCTTAATTTTAATATTAACCACAAAGCTTTAACAAGCCTTCTAAAAATACTTAAAACCTATCATAATGATCTTCCTTTGGATTCCATAACTGTTCTTAATACAAACAACAGAGAATCGCTTAAATTAGACCGCTTAGAAAACGGGGATTATTTTCATGTTGGTCTTTTAGATGTGCCGAAGAAGGAACTCAGATCAAGGCTATCAGAGCACGCCACGCAATTAAACATATCTTTAAATGTGGATGGAATTCCAGTTCACAAGAGCACGAAAAGAGAGTGTTGGACAAGATTGGCCAAGTGTGATCAAACAAACGATAAATCGCCTTATGTAGTGGGAATATTTTATGCCAATGGAAAACCAAAACGATTAGATCGATATTTAGAAAAGTTTTTAGAAGAGTCATTAGAACTTGTTTCGAAGGAAGAAGTTTTGAAATAAAATTGGGTCCTTTTATTTGTGACGCCCCCGCCAAGGCTTATTTATTACGCGTTAAAACTCTTAGTGGGTACTTTTCTTGCATTTTTTGCGAAGCAAAAGGAGAGTGGAAAGACAAAGTGATTTTTACCGAGTTCGATGCCCCATTGAGAAGTGATGCTAGTTTTTCGGAACAAAACTCAAAAATGACACCATTTACAAAATGTAAGTTCACCACTGACCGCTTTACCTATTGATATGGTATCTGCTTTTCCAAACGATTATATGCATTTAGTTTGCCTTGGGTGCGTAAAACGTATTATACATGAGATTATGAGACCAAAATCTCAAGTAAAACAAAGCAAAAATGATATAAGTCGTTTATCAGAAAGAATGGATGTCATTTCAAAGTATACCCCTGTAAGTTTTCGAGAAAACCTCGTAGTTTTCAGAGTGTGATAAATGGAAGGCCACCGAATTTCGGCAGTTTATTCTTTACACGGGGTTTCACATTTTTCCAAATATATTACCCCATTCGTGTATACACCATTTTCTGCTACTGCACTGTGCGATATATTTGTTACGCAGTAAAAATCCAACAGAACCAGTTATCGACTACGCTGACTCTATACTATGGGAAAGAAATTTTAGTGTAAAATTTTCATAATTTGCTACACCTTTCTAGTCAAGTTAGGTTATTTGGAGGCTTAGATTCGTTCTCAGCATTCGCATTCGAATCCTACCTTGGTCAACTTAAAAAGCTCATACGTAGTCCGAACAAACCTTTACAACAAATAATTTATAGATTATCTGAGCTGAATGTTTTAGAAACTCAGGGCGATTTACAAAATAAGCTAGTACCGAAAGTGAAATTAGAGCATAACGAAGAGCCAATTTTAGGGAATATAAATGTTATTCGATACAAAAAACTATATATTACACAAATTGGCGATAATTGTTGTAAAATGAAAACTGTAGAGGTTGTTATAATCAAAATCATTGTACAAAATCAATCCGATATTTTCATAGTTGACTGCTATTTCAAAGACAATTCAGACGCTTACACTTATGTATAGACGTGACAGTGGTGACAAATTGTTAAAGACGATGATTACTTTAAAACATGAATACTTTTTTTTACAATTAAATTAATGGATAATTACATCGCAGTTCGAGGAAGAGAAAAGCACTGATTACATGTTAAAATTGATTCTACTTTTATACTACATGCAAAAAATTATTTAATGACATTTTTGAATATAGATAGATTAGATAAAGTTAAAAAAGTCAAATATAAATGACGAGCATAATTTAAACAACTTACCCTTGCAGCTCCAAAGAGCTTGGAATTTTAAATGTGTCCCAACCATCTAATTTAAAAGCATGGCCGATAGAATCGTATTGTAAAAAGTGTTATTTTATGCCAAATTTTAATTGTACTAGTTTTGCTGTTCCAATAATTCATTATGACAAATTAAAATAAATTATTATTTCAACTCTACGATTAACATATCAAGCATGTTCTTAAACTAAGTTTAAAAAAAATTTCTATCCTTATATAACTACCGTCAAGCAACTAACAAAAAGTGCCCTTAATCGCATTGTGTCTTATTATTTCGTGTGTATGTAGATATTTATAAATATACTGGTAATTTCTTTTACGTTTCTTAAAACATAATATGGTACAAATAAAACGTTATGAATATTTTGCAATATATAAATATTTTGCTATAGTTATCGGCTGAGAAAATGTACATATTCGATTCGACGCAGTTTAAAATATGGCTTATCTTTAAATTTTATCGTATACAGGATATCACTTAATTTTATCTTCGCGTTCATCACGTACATGGTGGTCGAATTTAAAAATTCTACCGATGAAGGTGTTAAGGAATGTGGAGTTATTCATAAAAACTGGGTGAACGGTGACACACCATGTTATTGGCCTGCATATAAGAATAATGAGAAAATGATAAGATCACTCGTATATTCTGAGGAATCCACCGAAAAATGGACTGTTTACGAAATATTCAGAATATTTTACAAAACAGGTCAAAATATTCAAGATAGTTTAAAATTAGTTCCGATTTTCAAATAGTGTTTTATAGATGATTTAAAGAAGGCAAAGCTAGAAGCTCTTGAGCGTGAAAATAAATCCGAAATAGCGTCAACCACGGAAACCGAATCACGAGAAAATGATCTGAAATATTGATTTTTCATTCATAAAAATATTTGGCGAGAAAGTGAGGGTTTGTGGCTACTTTCTCTAAAACTGATTCATTCCAAGCAATTGAATATATCACTAATTTCAATAATTTCATGATAATGGGTCCAATAGACTGGCTTTAATTATGTAGTTATGTAGAAGAAAGAGGCATAATACTAAATTACACAATGCTAAAATATAGGGAATTTTCAAGCTCATTGAGCTACCTCTAAGTTTTGCTCAATTTAACCCAAATTTCTCAAGAAATTTGTTTATATACATTGAAACTAATTTAGAGGGTAAGACTTCAATATTTAAGAAATAAATAAAATAAGGACCACCCTATTGAAGATGCAATAAAATATTGGTTTAAACAAGCTAACGGAAGAATAAAACAAAAGCAAAAAGGAAAGACGGCAGCTCTTACGGTTGATAAAAAGTTATTAAATGATCAAAATGTATTTGGCACCGAAATAAAAGTTTTCGATATTTTCAAAAATGCTTATAATGACTATATTTACGCACTCAATTTGAAATATTAAACGAAAAGCATCCACTAGTTCATGCCGATTATTAGCATATTACCCAAAATATAAACGCTTAATACACGCACAATAAGCACTTACTACAGCAGTAACATTACGTGCATTAAGTGCACTCTTTTTTCGTGTATTCAGCAGTTTTATTCGTCTGCTAAGTGTTTATTGTCCTGATTTCGCAGTTACATTTCTTGTGTTTAGAGCATATTGTTCGTGTATTAAACAGCAATATTTTTGTATGATGTGTTAATTATTCGTATATTTAGCGGTTATATCTCGTTTTAAATAGCTTATTTATCGTGTATTAAGCGATTATATTTCTTTTATTAAGTATTTAGTGTTCGTGTAATAACCGGTATGATACATGAAAACTATTCGATAAATAATGAAAATATAACTGCTTAATTCACGAACAATAATCACTTAATAGACGTAATATAACCAAGGAGCAACAAACACTTCACCCCACACAAGGAGAACGCAGCCCGTCAAAAGTCGTGCATTTTCTTATGTACAGTTTTCATTGGTTAGACGCCTTAGCACCTGCTGCCGTTGTAAGGGGAAAATTCGGAAACTGTCTTCCCCCTACCCGTAAAACATGCAGGGAAAAAGCGCGTCCAATGAAATTTGTACACAACACTGAGTTAGAAAATTATGAATATAGATATTCATAATTTGTATTCATCATATCTAATTTAACTTGGTTATTTGTGTTATAAATCGAGTCCAGATAAAAATGCAGTGTTTGACTTTTCGAGAAATAATTAATTTACGAATTTTAAATTGTGTTGTATAATTATGAGAAATGATAGCATTTTCATTTTCCCATTTCGAAATTCCTATATCCGGGAAATAAACAAAAAATAACTCATATTATTAAGAATCCGCTCTACACACCTTCGATATTTCAATTTTTCTAATAAAAGGTTTCAGTTCTTCTCTCCTGCCAAACAGATCGACAGGAAAATGTTCTATCTCCATTCTAAAATATGTTCGTTGGAAATCTAGGCGGAAATTAGATCCGCTTTCACAATTCGGAGGTATAAAAACTCATACCTTAAAGCTCAGTGTTCACATTTAAGATTATTTTAAGAAGAGAATCGCAGCATTTTATATTTTTTTAAATAAAAAATTAAGTAAAATATTTTTATTGATTATATAGATTTGCAATCGATAACAGAAATTCTTATCACTCTAAGGTAAGCCAAAATTTATCTTTGCTCATTGATTTTTTAATTTATTTATTTGTGAAATTTTAATTCCCTAAATTATCAAAATATGCAACAAACTTTCTAAAAGTTAAGAGTAATTTCACTTCTGGAATAGCCTAGTATTTCTAATTTAAGTTTTCGGTAATCCTTTATTCAAACGATGGGAAATTTAAGCTATATAAGACAGATACTATTCTATATATTTGATTGCTGATTTTAATTTATAATTTTTTATATATCGCGCAATACGATATTGTATATATATATTACAAAATTTTGAAACTATTTAAATGGTGGTAGCAAATACGATCAATCAGATTTTGGAAAGAAGCGCGTAAAAGTAGTTAAACTCAAACGCCAGTGTGTTCCTTTAATATATTACTTTAGCAAACATTTGTTTCTATGTTTTAGATAGAAATGCATTCATCTCTTTGTGTCACGCTCCTTGTTGTTGCAATGTGCTTTTTTGAGAGCGAAGTCGAAGCCAAATGCTGTCCTGGGAAATGTCATGTCGGCTATATCTCTGGGTAAATAAGGACATCAAAAAGCTATTTCATGATATTGGAAAACTCTACCCATAAAATCAAGGCTCATGCAAATTATTTAGCGATTTAAACTTAATATTGCTCAGTCGATCAATCGTTAATTTACTATTAGTGATAGATTCCAGCTTTTTATATTTATAAACGAAATCCTCTCCAGTAATGAATTTTTAAGTTAAAAATGTTAGCACGTAAAGCTAAAGAAATCTTGAAGTGTGTTAATATATAGGCACCAGTTTTATATCACTTAATTGTTTACAGCTAGGAGCAACAAAAACAAGGAGTACGCTGCTAACTTTTAAACACGCTAACACAGGGGTGTGTACAAATTTAATTGGACGAGCCTTTTCGCTGAACGATTTACGGGCGGGGGGAAGACAAATTCCGAATTTTCCCCTTTCGACGGCAGCAGGCGCTAAAGCGCCTAAAAAATTAAAACTGACGGGTTGCGTTATCCTTGTGGGCAATGGCGTAGATAGCGGAAGGGGGCCTTTTGGGGCGGTCCGCCCCCGGTTCCACCCGTTTGGGGTGAAACCCAACCGTAAAAAAATAAAAACTTACACAAACAAGATATCCTCAAAATAAAATTGTTTTTGCTTGTTGAAATTTTTAATATTACTAAAAAATAAAATAATCGATTATTTGATTTGTACCTAGAACGGTCCTCTCGATCTACAGATGCAAAGATTGCACCAAAGCAACACCGTATTGCGCCTACGGCAGGTGCAACATCTTCGGATGCAATTGCGACGGCGGGTGCAGGCCTGGAAGATGCGAAGACTGCGAATTCAAGCGAAGTCTGTTTCCAGAAGACGTTAGCGCAGTTGAGGCCTTGGTTCCGTCCGCATCTTCTGACTATGACGAGAATGGTCACTTGGACTTCGTCTTCGCCACGGCCGACAGCGACCAAGATGGACTTCTGAACGAATCAGAAACCAAATCATGGCTCAAGCGGAACAAAAGAGAATTATCCCTAAGCGGAAGTGTCTCTAATGAGTTCCAGCAAATGGACACCAATGGAGACGGATTTCTATCCCGACACGAAATCGACAAGTAGTTCACAAAACTTGACCTTTGTCAAACCAATACATGTTTTACTTTAGTACTTTTTATTATATGTAGTTCCGTAAATTGAATAAATAGTTTAGTATGTATTATAAAATATCAAATGACATTTTACTTAATCATTCACTCTTTTTTGAAAACTATTTGTTTTAGAGATTTAATATTTTGACGGCTTTTGATCATTTCAACAGCTTTTTTATATTGTTGAATTAATAAACACATATGTTAAGCTGATTTGTTTACTGAAAATTTTAAATTGCTACTGCATTAACTATACAGGGTGTTTTTTCTGCTCGAAAAAGTGATTTTTTTTTCAAAAACTATGTTTTCTTGAAAGTTGAAATTTGTACTCTATATTAAACGTGAAAAGGGACACTTTCTACCAAAATTAACTCTTAATCGAAAAATATTTTTAACCGCTAGGTGCTATAAGAAAATTGTCAATGAGAAAATTGTAGAGCGCCACCGAAAACGTACAAATAGCGTTGGCGCGAAAAAATATACGTCTTTTTCACTGACAAAATACGACTTGAAAAGAGACAGGTTGGGCAAGCTAAAATAACTTTTTTTGAATGATATTGGGAGAGCAGTGTAACTTTATGAAGTCAGAAATTTTTAATCTGGTGTTTAATGCAATAAACACCACTGAAAAATCGAAGACAATGGCGAATAAATTAAATTAATTAATTAATTAAATTATTAATGGCGATTTAAATTACGTAAGATCTGGTGACCTTGCTGTCCAATGTGCCGAACCGTTTCACCACGGTTTACGAGATGGAGACGCTCAATAACAGCTGGATTTTTGCAACTGGCTGCTAAATTCCGTAAGAGACGGCCCTTACAATCACCAAAATAATCATTGTTAGTAAGACACAAATCCACACTGGGGATATGACCACCGTCACCAATTTCAATTTGGGATTGGTCTTGTTGGATACCGGTTAATTGGTCCAGTATTCTTACCGCAAAATCTAAATGGCCAGAGTTATTTAGATTTCTTGAGAAATGAGCTAGAACAACAACTTGACAAACTGCCGTTGGCGCAACGACCAAGACTGTGGTTTCAGCAAGACGGTGCGGCCCACGAGGGGTCGGAGTGTGCAATAACTGGTGGCTTTACCGTGGAGTCGGGTTCCGGCTCTTGTAACCCAGCACGGGCGGTGGTGCACTGGGAGATGTTAGCTCCGTCCAAATGGTCCTATCTCCACCTCCGGTATGGGCTGGTAACTGGGCTTCAGCCCAGACTAACGGAGATGGGCCGGGCAACCTGGCCGTCTCGGCGGATTGAGTTGCCTGCTGTGGGGCTGCGGGCCTCCGTAAGAGGGCACGGGGGACCCATCTCCCGGCTTTTAGGGGTTCCACCGGGATGTCCGGTGCCAGCAGTGCCGGGTTATGCGGGCTGCCGTGTGCCCGCCGTTCCCCTTTAGGCGCTACTCCCAAAGGGCTTGGCTCTCTACCTTTCTAGGTAGGGTGTCGGCTGGAGTTGCTACAGCATCCATTCTTAAATCGCATTGCTGTGTGCGAAGTGGGGGCTGGTCGACCCATTGCTGCACCTTCTGTTGGGTTGAGTGGCTTGCGTCGCGGGCGTGACCATCAGTAGTAGGGTACTACTACCCATGCTGGTTTGGCCGCCTGTCCGGGTCTGTGGACGCTGGCGTAGGGCATAATGATGACAGACCTCCGGTGGTGTGGTTTCAATCTTACCGGGTACACCGGGCTTTAAATCTAAACAACAAATTTCCACAACGATGGATAGGGAGAAACGGTCCCATACACTGACCAGCAAGGTCACCCGATCTGATGCCATTGGATTTCTTTCTTTGGGGATTCGTCAAGGACAAGGTGTACGCCACTCCGGTTGAGACCCTTGAAGAGCTGCGTCAACGAATTGTAAGCGCTTGCCGGGAAGTAACCCCGGAAATGATGCAAGCCACCTTCGACAATATGATTGTTCGTGCCCAAGGTTGCATCACAGCCGAAGGTGGTATTTTCGAAACGTACATATAAATTTTGTTTGTAAGTAGATAAATAAAATAATCCTATGAAATTAAATCGGGTAATACCTTCTTCGCCATTGTCTCCTCGATTTTTCAGCGGTGTTTATTGCATTAAACACCAGATTAACAAATTTCTGACTTTCATAAAGTTACACTACTCTCCCAATGGATTTCAAAAAGAGTTACTTTAGCTTGCCCAACTATTTCAAGTCGTATTTTGTCAGTGAAAAATACGTCTATTTTTTTTCGCGCCAACGCTATTTGTACGTTTTCGGTGACGCTCTACAATTTTCTCCTTGCGAATTTTCTTATAGCACCTAGTGGTTAAAATTTAAATTTTCAAAAAACGTGAAAATATTTTTCGATTTAGATGCAATTTTGGTAGAAAGTGTCCCCCGGCACGTATAATGTACAGTACAAATTTCAACTTTCTAGATAACATAGTTTTTGAACAAAATCACTTTTTCGAACAAAATAAAACACCCTGTATACACTATAACTAAAACTATAAACACGGGCATGGTAGTTTATAGTCCGACAGCTTAAAGTTGGAAGTGACGTCATTAAAATGAACTATTAACATAAATGGAAAAAATATCATTTTCAGCGGTTAATTGGTAGTCAGACGGGGGTAGAAAATTGATGGGGAAAGATGCAAAGTGTAGCCAATTATTTAACGGAGGTCAACTGTTGTTATTGTATTATCCATTTTGCTGTTTTACAAATTTAGAACATAAAGGTATTATCGTTCCAATATGTGATAATTATAAGAAGTCAAATATTCAGCCAGAGAATCCAACAGTGGACCAATTTCGAACTTTTGCAGCTCATTAGTTAAGCAATAGCTCAATAAAAAATTAATGATAGTCTGTTTCGCCAATGTAAACGTAAACCATTACATTTGTAACAGGCTGTGTTGTTTGATTGCAATCATTGGGGGATATAGCTCCAGCCTCTTTCGTTGATTCTAAAAACCATTTTCCTTGACATATAACTGAAATTAATTAATTTAAAATTAAATGTCTAATACTTAGTTGTAAGGTTATTAAATAGTAATACACACCTATTGTATGAGGTTTGAACAGGTCCTCTAGGTACAAAGAAATGTATGGTTAATTTAATAGCTAAAAATAAATTAACTCAAACCTTAGTAATTTAATTTAAAATTTCAGACAAAAGTAAGTTAACTAATAACACTATTAGTAATTACATGGAGCATAGAGCCTCTTTTAATTTTTTGTCGGTGGCTACATTGGCAAACATTTATCCCACTTTGTAAAATTTGGAAAACAAATTAAAAAATGTGTTTGAAAAAAAAAACATAACGAAGATAAACTTCGGCTGCGGTGGTTCAAAACCCCAGAAAATGTTGGATCGGTGGGGCTATTCCCTATAAGTGCTATACGATAATTTGAGTCCATTTACTGCGAGTAGGGATTATAAATACATCAACTGCACAATGATTTGAAAAGTTATATGATAATGAAAATATTCATACTGTTTAAGAGTTTCACAAATTTCAATTGACATGTTTGCGAAATTTTTTAATTTGTTTTTAATTCATTTAAAATATATTTAATAAATGGCATCCGCGATTAGGACTAATATTGATAATTACGGTATAATTACGTTACATATTTAGCTGCCGTTACAGAATGTTAAACTTTGGTCTAAAAAAAGATAAAACGAATATACATTATATTATCAATTCCTACGAAAAACATTTATCACCTTTGTCGTTGTTGATAAATGTTTGCTGTGCCACCTTTTTATGTTTCCGCTTAACTTTTATCGTGTAAATTGGAGAAAGAGTAAAAATAAATAGATATACATCCGATCCCATTAAAAATTTAAGCTACATTTATCAGGTGCCGGATAACTGATAAGCTAAGGATTTGCAAAAGCTTTGTATAAAAGCTCAGACCTTATAACTTACAAACTATTATACATACACCAAATTTGAACTATATTCTAATAATATAAAATTATATGGTCAAACGTATTTCCAAAGTAACATACTTCTACAATTTAGTTACTTTTGTTATCAGGATATAATTTATTTACTAAATTAATTGAAACTTAATTCCTTAATTATTATTTCAATTTAATAATAATCGTATAACATTGATGATTTTTTCTTTTCCAAAACCACAACTACCCGTTCAATATTTTATTTATAAAGAAAAATATTTCTTAATTTGAAATAATACCTTATTTATTTTGGTTTAATATACTATGTCACGCGATACAGGTCAAAATGAAAAAGTAATAAAACGGTCGGGGCAATTCTGCAGATTTTCTTAGGAAAGTTGGGATACGCCTTCTTTCTTTCAACTTTCTTCTGCAGTTTTCATGGGCGCGACGTCACCAGTGATAAGAGACCGTACATTTGCGACCCCTTTGTTCCGATTGGTTCTTATTACGTCATACAATGACGCCACACGAGAGTGATGTTGTATCTGCCATCTGTGCGACCCCAATGGAGCTAGATCAGTTCTGTTCAGTACAGCTCGTGTTTTGCTACCTAGGTTCTGCTTATTTTTGGCTCTATGAATTCTATCGCCATCTAGGCTACGCTGAAGAAGCTAGATCAGCTCTGTTCGGTTCAGTTGAATTTTTTCATGAGCTTATTTTTAACTCTATTTATGTTGTCGCCATCTAAGACTGTTTTGGTAAATTAAATGCGCCATTTTTGAATTGTACATTATCATGTGGCGCTGACTGACTTTTTAATTTACTTTGAAATTAACTATTGCTTAGAAATAATATGTATTTATTAATTACTTTATGAATTAAATTAAAATAAATTTGCATAGTTATAATTAAAATAGGAACAAATAATATTTGTAGGGATGAGTGTTCATGCACAATTTCTGAGAAACAAGTAACTTGTTAATTTGCTTTTCAGTAGTTAACAAATAAATTTTGATAAAAGTTTCTTTATTTATATAAAATAGCATATATTTAACGTTTAAAATAGGCTATTTATTTCGATAAAAATGGCAAGTAGTAAAAGTTCCAGGTGGACTGAAGATGAAAAGGAGGCATTGATGTCAGCCATGGAGACCCAAGCTTACGAAGACATTCGACTTCATAAAGGAGGGTCTCTTACCCAAGCCCAACATAAAAAGTGGGAAGGTATAACCGCAATGGTTAATTCTGTTGGTGATAACAAAAGAAGCTCCGCTGATGTTCGTTAGAAGTGGAGCGTTCTAAAAAGTGAAGCCCGGAAACCGCAGCTAAGGTTTCAGTTTTCATAAAGAAAACAGGGGGTGGATCAGGCACAGACGCTCCACAAATGACGCCCACTGAGGAGAGGGTTAAATCCCTACTACCGTCAGTGACTTACGCAGGAATTACTGGTGGCATAGATACCACCCTACCTAGTTTTAGGTAAATATAAAAATAAAGCCAGTAACGAAGTTCGAATAGGGGGGCATGTGTACCTACAGACATCGTTCAGAGGGGGCCAATGTCCAGGGTAGTGCAAAAATTGTAATATGAAACCTCGTAATTGCATAGGGAAAACGTTAATTTAAGGGAGATCAACGGGGCACAGACAGTCAAAGTGGGGCAGTTGCCCCATTTGTTCCAACCTGCGGGGGCCCATGTAGGGGGGATGTGAAATTTATTTTCTTTCACAATAATAAATGTGCTCCCTCCCCCTGAACTGAAATCGTGGCTACACCGCTGACATCAACACATAGTTTATAGAATTTTATTATAAAACAGAGGACAATCAACGGTGCCTGATGCTTGGAATACTAGTAACAGTAGTGGTTTCCTTGCAGAGGGTTCTGAATTGACTAGTGGTACATGGTAAGAGTTGATTTGAAAATAATTTGGCCATCCTATACAATATGTCCTGGTTACAGTGAATCTTTTGAAGGACCAATTCTATCCTTTGGTGATAATATTTCATTTTCCGAGTTCCTAGAAGATTCTAGTGGAGTTGATCCAGAGTATTCTGCGAGTAAAATGTACGTATTTGGAAATATATTGATTGAAAACTGTGGTATGATATTGTACGTTGCCTATATAATCATGATGATCTCACATACTCAGGAAATACGTCTGGAGTGCCTGAAAACACCAAGTAAGCAAGATGATATATATAACCTTTTAAAACCAATTTCATAGTATTTTATCTGAAATGTCATATTAATAAATTGTAAGTAATATCTACCTCACTTACAGTGAAATTCGATGTCATTTTTAGTGCTATTCGATGTCATTTTTAGTGCTATTCGATGTCCGTTCCAATGATATTCATTGTCATTTTTAGTGATATTCGATGTCCGTTCCAGTGATATTCGATGTCATTTTTAGTGATATTCGATGTCCGTTCCAGTGATATTCGATGTCATTTTTAGTGATATTCGATGTCTGTTCCAGTGATATTCGATGACCGTTCCAATGAAATTCGATGTCATTTTTAGTGATATTCGATGTCATTTTTTGTGATATTCGATGTCATTTTTAGTGATATTCGATGTCTGTTCCAGTGATATTTGATGTCCGTTCCAGTGATATTCGATGACCGTTCCAATGAAATTTGATGTCATTTTTAGTGATATTCGATGTCCGTTCCAGTGATATTCGATGTCATTTTTAGTGATATTCGATGTCATTTTTAGTGATATTCGATGTCATTTTTAGTGATATTCGATGTCCGTTCCAGTGATATTCGATGTTATTTTTAGTGATATTCAATTCCGTTCCAGTGATATTCGATGTCCGTTCCAATGAAATTCGATGTCATTTTTAGTGATATTCGATGTCCGTTCCAGTGATATTCGATGTCATTTTTAGTGATATTCGATGTCCGTTCCAGTGATATTCGATGACCGTTCCCATGAAATTCGATGTCATTTTTAGTGATATTCGATGTCCGTTCCAGTGCTATTCGATGTCATTTTTAGTAATATGACATGTCATATCAATTTTCAATGACCTTTACCGTACAATATTGACCTATGAATGCAATTTAAATATAAATAAGTGTAATTATCAATTGTGAAACTAATAATTTCACATACTTGGGTAGATAGTTCAATCAAACTAATCTAAAATAACAAATATTTGAATTATAACTCAATGGCAATTACGCAATGTGATAATAACATTTACATTTAATGGAATTCTGCTGAAATCGTTCAGACTCAGGATGATAATGCACAGTAGGAATAAGAAGGTCCATTAATTCCAAATTTGTTTTCAATTCTTCCAATGCGGTTACTATTTTCAGAGACAACGTCCTTTCCCAGTTTCTTTCAACCTTTGGCAGCAGTAAGATGTAACGTCTTTAAAGTCATTGGTTTCATTAACTTTGTATTTATCTAAGGCTTTAATGTCGATGGCAACAGAGATGGTGATGGAGCTGGAAGCAGCTCAAAGGTTCAGCACCAACAGTCATGTTCTACCACTTCAGGGGCAGGAGCATCTACTGGTAAACGTTTTGTTTTAATTAATGATGGCTTCAAAAGATGCTACTTCAGTTACCTGCATGTCATGGCTTGAGAAAACTCCACTACGAGACTATTGAGGACACTTTCCCCAATAGTTTCTGGCTACTTGGCCGTCGTCAGTCGTAGGCAGGAACAGTTTCACCTAAGACGATACCTCTATTACCATTTTTCAGGTAATATATCAAAAAAAAAGAGCACTGCCATTTAAGGAGAAGGTGACTACCACATTTGACGAGATTGTTCTTGATGAGAAGAGGTTGTTGGACAGTATTGAAACCATAAGTGCCAACCAGAAAGCAATGCATGAGGAGTCGAAAAAACAAACTCGAGCACAGGAAAGGCAAGCTAACGCTCTTGAGAGGCAAACAAGCATTCTTGAGCGTTTAGCTGCGAGCCAAGAACGCTATGAAGCGATTCCAGAGAGGCAGAACAACACCCTCTCTGCACTGTTGGCAACTATTACTGGCCTTCAACCTCCACCTACAAATCAGTCAAATCTTTAATAAGAATTATGACTGAAGATAGGCCTGAGCACATTTAAGTGTTATGAAGGGAAACCTCATTAAAAAAACGTGCCTTTATTTCTACCTCATGGGTGGTGTGGAAAAGAAATAATTATAACCTATGGTGTGTGCTATATTTGTTAGATTTAACATTACCTCTGCTACCACACATAGGTCAACTAGGCTTTGCCTCAATCTTCGACCCCTTTGCAGATAATTATTTCCCTTTTCAGCTGCGGCTAATGCTTCTGGAACCATTTGGTGCTCATTGGCAATTCTACGAATGTCTGCCTCAAGTTGAGCTGTAAGTATAGAAATGTGCATAACTAATACAAATTGTAATGCATATCTAAAACCTTATTACCTGGTGGAACAGGATTCGGAACTTTTCTGTCAAGACAGAGGTTGTGTAACAGACAACAAGCAAATGTTATCGCCACAACTTTATCTGGTTGATAACATAAAGCCCCTCCTGGTGTGTCAAGACATCTAAACCTTGATTTCAGAATGCCATTGACCCTTTCAATGATGTTCCTACCCGTGAAATATTATTATATTTCATAACTATAGTCTACACACAACGAATTGCAAAAAGTTTATAGTCTAATTGCTCATAAGAACAAGTAGTCCTTGCGAACTGAATATTTTGTTTACCTCTTTTATGACGTTTATTAAATTTTAACTCTTTGGGGGTACTACCCAGGTAGCAAAATAACGTTTGTAAAATGGTCAATATTTGGTTTAAGGTCAAAATAACGTTTAATGGTTATTATCCCACTAATTATAAATGTTTATATTTAGTAAAATATTGACCTATTTTTGAACTCATTTTTAAATCAAAATAGTTAGGTTTAAAAAACCACGTTATTTAAATTATATTATTATATTATTATTATATTTCCTAAATGCCCAATCTAGTTATTCAATAATTTTAAAAATGTTTAATACCGACGTTTAATAGACGTTAATCCTATAACGTTAACACTTGGTGAATTTGACATCATTTAATAGTTTGGTTTTCGTTTAATACATACGTTAAATAAACGTCAAATCCTATAATGTTTATACTTGGGTTTCTTTTAGTACTAAAAGACTTAATATCAACCGTTTTATAAACCGTCTACTTTGGTGACATCGTCAACCATTTCATAACGTTTATCTCTCAACATAGTTTCAACGATTCACAAACGGTTTATCAACGAGATTTTGCTACCTGTGTAGGGTTCAGGATTGGAGTTACAAGCCAAGGCTGTAGTCCATAACCATTATACCCTAATAGATAACCAGTTGGCATTTCTCCACCTTCAAACCTCTGGTATAACCCACAGTGACACCAAATAAAAGAGTCATGAACGCAACCAGGCCAATTTACTACAGCATCCAAAATTCTGGTTTCATTATCAGAAACCTAAGAGAATGTATAATTTTAGTTTCATTCTGGGTTAATATTCTACCCTTATTTAAGTACCAATTGAACATTGATCGAGTAGTTGCCTTACGATCTAAATATTCTTGGCTGTTAAACCTTGGCTCCTCCATACAGATTTGAGTACAGTCCACCGCTCCCAGAATATTGGGTAGCTGGCACCACCTCAAAAATGACATCTAAAGGTATACAGAATTGTAATATATTGTCAAGTCATACACTATTTAGGAAACATACCTTGGTATTCTCAACAATTTCCTTACGTAATGGATACGAAAGTAAGTGTCGTAGCTTTTGATTTATCGCGGTTGTTACACGCTCGATTGCTCGACTTACGGAGGGTTGACTCATACCATTTTCATAATTGGCTGCCACCACTCTTTGGAATGAACCAGAGCCATAAAATAGAAGGGTAGCCAAGATTTCATGCTCAACAGTAACTACGTACTTGTTGACCCTCTCTTTTTGTAAAAGAGGTCTTAACTCATCAATTAAGAAACGAACGTCGTCTTTTCTCATTCTAAATTGAAGAAGAAACTCTCTATCGGGCATTTCAAATGCATTTCGACGAGTTCTTCTGTAAATTCTTTCTCTATTTTCAATAATCGCAGCAGCAGCACCAGGAAACGCCATTTTGAAAACTAGCAGACGACAATAGAGCTAACATGGGGCTTAAAATAAGTTAAACTTAAGCTGCAGGCGCAAACTGTTCTGAACTGATCTGAACCTTGTCCTTCGGAGTGGCATAGATGGCGATTACAGCCTCACACTCACGTGTGTCATTCTATGACGTAACGACAACCAATCGGAGCGAGGGGTCGAATTTGTTTGGTCTCTGTTGACGTAATGCGGCATGTAACTTCGCGCCCAATGAAAACTACAGAAGAAAGTTGAAAAAAAGAAGGCGTATCCCAACTTTCCTAAGAAAGTCTGCAGAATTCCCCCGGGTGGTATTTTAAAAATAAAAATTTGATATTTTTACCAAATAAAAATGTTTCTTTTCTTTTAAATTATAATTTTTTTAAATGATATTTAAAAAAAAATATTTCTGGAAGAAAAAAAAATATTTCTTAAAGAATAAAAATATTTCTGGAAGAAAAAAGAATGTTTCTAGAAAAATAAATATATATTTTTTTCGAATAATTTAATTGGTTGGTACACCACGGAACCGAGAAAGGCCCGAAGCGCGATAAAAATAGCTAACATTGATTACCGCACTGCCAAACTGTCTGAATCGGCAGTTTCTTAGCTTTATTACAGAATGAAGTCGCGGCCGCATTAGAAGACATTCCTTCGGCCAACTACGAGCTGTAATAGACGACTTTTAAGCTCAATTGCTATAGATAGGACGAAACGAACCAGTCCAATGGCCTCCAAGGTCACCTAACTTCTTCCTGTGGGGTTTCATCAAAGATCATGTCAATGCGAAGCGTGTTACGAGCCTGGAAAAATTTCGTCAGCGTATGATCGACGCTTTTAAATTCGTCACTCCTGAAAGGAACCATCGTGCATTCCAAAGTATGCTTCATCACGCAGAAACATGTATCGCGGCCGACGGAGGAATTATCGAACCATATCTGTAATTTTGCAACCCTTTCATTTATTCAATTAAAATGTGTTTTCTTAGTTTGTTTGGAAATAACTTGTTTATCTATCTCTCACTTGTTTGTAAAAAATAAATAGTCCACGTATCGAACATTGACATGTTATTCTCAACAAGTTGGCAAGTTGGCCAAAATATACCTCTAAATGGAACAATTTGCCCTTGGGTGTATTAACTACTGAACACGGTACTCAATGATATTTCGCCATCAAAACCCGCCCCCAATAAATTATCCCCGTGCTATCCCAACCAGCAGATTTTTTTAATTATAAATATTACAACTGTTCTTTTATTAATTAAATTTACAATATTAATAGAACAAAACACCAACTTTGGACCCAAAACGTTATTAAATTACCAAAGTAACAAAATGAGAAAAATAAAATACAAAATTTAAAATTATTATAACGCTCACGAAACGTAAAATATACGTGCAAGAAACTATAACACAGAGGAAAACCAACCCATGGTATTATAGGTCTAAGAAATCAAATTTATACGGGAAAACCAAAGTTAAAGTGAAACCAAAACTATAAGTGAAAGGATTAATAAAAACTGCGTGGGCTCATGATGACAACCCAACGAAGCCGATAAAACTCAATGCAAATCGTAGACATGAATTATCCCCTACATTATCAACAAACAAGAAAAACAACCAATATAAAATATATAATGATCACCCAACTTAGTAACAAGTTAAATAAAATACTTAGGAATCAAGAAAAAGTCAATCTAAATACAAAGAGTAATAAACATTGTATTAACAGAAATATGCAATAAAAAATTATAATAATAACCCAATCAAACAACAAGGTAATTCAAATACTTAGAAATCCAGAAAATGTCAATCCATATACCCATGGTAACGAAAATTGTAATAGAAAAACCCAAAAACACCTTACCGTTAACAATTCCCGGATTATAACGCACCCCAAAAAAGCCTTAACTGAATAGTGAAGCGCATATCTCAAAATAAAAAACCACCGTAACCACATTAATGAAAATATATCACAAATTTAAACCCGATAAGAAAACACGTAAAATAAATTACGAAGTTAAGAGTTAAGTAAGCAAAACGAAAAAAGCGCATTGTATACCAATTGAAATTGTATTCATGAATTACCCTTAACGGTTACAAAGTACCGATAGACAAAAAACTAACTAACAAGTAAGTCAACCACCCACGGATTCTACCCTTTAACCCTCTTATAGCTGCTGACTGTGCTTAAACAAGATTTGACCTTTAAAATTTCATACGTAAAAAAATGTAAACTTTAAAAACTATTAATATACTCTTCCGCTTTAGCTGAGCTTATAATTTTCAGTGAAGCGTAACGTGTATCGGTGGTTCCGTGGTAGAACGTTTGCCTGTCAAACAGGAGGGCTCGGGTTCAAATCGCAAATTGAATCTATAACGAATACCGTAAACAATTGGTGGAAACCCTGCCATTTGGACATTGAGACGTTTATCGTAACCCTCAGCATTCGGTCCGTCCCATAAGTCAAGAAGAAAATGGAGAGGAAACGGCCACAACCGTCATAACGCTATCACAACCAACTCAACACCCACCAACGTCATAACACGCTACACATAAACAATACAATAACAAACTTTCCAATAAAACGGAGTTGATACCGTTACCAAAAAAAAAAAAACAAAACCGGACCCAACCCAACCGCAAATTTATCCGTTAACGCTCACCATCACACGGTGGTTTTGACTGCCTTAAAACTGCAAACACGGTTTTTCGACTTTGCCCCGGTAACGCGTTCGCAGCACACACACAGAGACACGGTAATTTTCAATCCCCTCCTAGGGGACATAGTTCCCTCGGCGAGGTAAAAACCATTAAATTAACTAAGTTTTGATAAAGAACCCTTTGACCTGCTATGAAGAAATGGTTTTACGTTGACCACATTTTTATTATTAGTGAAACAATTTCGTTTGTGATCGAACAAACGTTATTTGTAGGATTTAAAATATGCTCTACAATTTCTCATTGTTAACTGTTCCCAAGTACCTAGCGGTCAAAATGTACTCGAGTTTTCTGAAATTTACAATTTAGAACGTTTCCAACTAAATGCGCATACCCTGAAAATTTCTAAATTACATCTCAAATAGTTTTTGAGAAAAAAGCCTGGTCACAGCAAATCGAGCCACCCTGTATATTATCCATTCTTACGAAAAACATTTGTCACCTTCATCGTTGTGATAAATGTTTATTGTTCCACCTTTTTTGGTTTCCTCTTATTTTTATCGTGCAAATTGGAGATAAAGTAAAAATAAATATATATACATCCGATCCATTTGAAAGTATACGCTAGGTGCCGGATAACTGATAAGCTTAGGTTTCGCAATTTTTATTTATAAAAGCTCCAACTCTCTTACATAATTTTTTTATAAATACACCAAAAGAAGCAAAAGCACTATCAATTTTCAACTGTAGCTAAGAAAAATAACAATTTCTTAAATTCACTGAAGCTGAATATTATAAAATAATTTCAGGTAAGTTGGATATTTTTCAGTATTATTAAAATATATCGTCAAAACGACTTTCCAAAGAAACATTCTTCTACAATGTAGTTACTTCTGTTCAATCTTTTCGTTCAATATTTTCATGATTTTTTTTTAAATTTGAGTTAATACCTTAAATATATTTTGGTTTAATATACCTGTAAATACCCTAAGTAATAGTTGAAGAAATATAACATTATTGTTAGCAAATAAGTTTAAAATTAAGTTATATCGTTCCATATATATTGCTCATTATATGTTTTTTCAAGCTATTGAATATTTGCAACGCTTTGTTTGATTATGTTATTTAGCAAAATGCATTCGTCTCTTCAAATGTTGCTCCTCCTGCTGATAGCAATGTCCTTCCACTTCCATGAAGTGGATGCCGTGTGCTGCCATGTGAAATGTGGGGACGACGACTTTTACTGGGGTAGATGCGGCGATTGCACCGCAGCGACTCCGAATTGCGGTTACGGCAAGTGCAACATCTTCGGATGCAATTGCGACGGAGGTTGCAGGCGGGGTAATTGCGCCGACTGTCCAGACAGAGACAAGAGAAGTCCATTTCTTTCGCGGTCGAAATTAATCGAGGCTCCTGCTGACTCAATGTCGTCGGCGTCGTCGGGTGTGGAATCCATCTTCGAATCGGCTGACAGCGACCAAGATGGACGGCTCAACGAATCGGAGACTTACGAATGGCTTCATCGGAACCGAAGAGAGCTACTGGTCAGGCAAACCAGGAGTGTCTCTAATGTGTTCCAGCAAATGGACGTCAACGGAGACGGCTTTCTCTCTAGAGACGAAATCGACAAGTAATTGAACGATAAAGGTCCGTGCTGGTAAAAATATTTATGGTTCGAAACTCTTCAATATTATAACGAAATATCATTATAATGTTATATAAATGTAAACTGTAACAATTTGTCAAAAAAGCAAATTTATTATAAAAATTAAAATTTAATTTTTTTCCCAATATAAACAGTGTCTTAATATTGCCCCACCGTAGGCCTAAGTCATCGAGCGACTTTTATTGCCTTTAATTGAGGTGGCTGGGTTAAATTGCGTAGGAGGGTGGTGAAAACCCCTTCATGCCACGTGAGCCAACAGCTCCCTTAACTTACTATTATCCGCTAGGCTCATCAAGCTTTTATGGATAGGTGAGACCGAATGACTCGAGGAAAAACCCCTTTAAGGAGATAACTAGCAAACTCAACGCCGAAGGAGTGGTTCCAAGTTTACACCCAGTGCCTCTTGCTAACCACTCCGCCACCTCAATGAGGATATCCTGAAAATTTTAATAAAATTTATCAAATAGTAATTTTTTGCTATTTAAACTTTTATATTACAATAAAAAAATTGTGAAACATTCTCTTAACCTCGAAATTACGTTAGTTTGATACGAAATGTGTTTTTTAATAAGTTATGAGGTCTGCCACCTACCGTTCTTATTATTTACACACTTTTGTCCCCAGATATTCACACTCCCATTATACAGAACCTCGAAGCGTCGGATAACAGATATCCTTTTATTTCCTAATTAATTTATGTAATACCTCAAATTCAAACGGAACAAGTTAAATTATAAGATAGAATACAAAAAGATAAAGAGTATTTATATGCGGGCTAAAGAGATTACTATTAATTAAAATTAAGTAATTATCTTATCTCAGAAATGTTGGTTTAAAATGTCCTGTCTACAATTTCAAATGGTTATGGTAGAAGAATTAAAGTAATGACTGTAATCTCTTTACCATGGAAGGTTTCATTTTTCTCATCAAAATATATATTTTACTTCGTATTTTTTTAACCAACGACTAACATAAAAATAAAAGACCATTTGGCCATAACAAAAACATAAGACATTTATTTAATATTTACATATTATGTACATTTGAACAGAAAATATTTTCAGAGGTACCGCTATAATAGGTCTTACCAGTGGCACCAACGTTAAAATGTAAGCTTAACTAAGGCCATAAAAAATTATTGTTTGTAACACCATCTAGCATAAATAAAAGCATTTAAATGGAACCTTTAAATGCTTTGCTCTAAATGTTTATTTCCCTGTAAGCAATTTGTAATACGATATCTTTCGCTAATGTAAAATAATATAGTTTTTTAATGGAAATAAAAGATTTGGTACATTGCTCAATACCCCATAAGCCCAAAAAATATCAAACATCGTTAATATTATTTTTGTTGTTATAAATTAACGAAATGCCAAATTTATATTTAAAAACTCTTTCGTTAAGTTGTAGATCAACATGAATTGATGAAGATTTGAGCCGGCCAGTCGTTTGGATCATTTTGATTTAAATGTTTCAGATAAATATTAAGTTTACCGGTTTTAAATAAATTTTAACGAAAAATATGCACACTAGATTGGTTATCTATCCTCAAAATAAGCATTCCTAAACAGGTTATTCGTAGGAATATAAATTGGGTGAAGCAACTCTTAGTATACACAATGTCCCTCTAATCCTTAAAAAATTAAAGCCAATTTATTTATTTTTATCAAAATATATTAATAAAATTTTCTATTCCATAGTTTCATTTTTCAGTAAAAATGCTATTATTTATTAATATTTTTATCAAATGCTAAACGGAATTACAAATTTTGGCTGCTTTTCTTAAATAATTCATTGAAACTGTATTTTCCAAAACATTTTGCGATGCATCACCCTCCGTGAATAATAATAATTTAGTTTGTGGCTGCCGATTCGTACGAAGACTTCATTTGGTGCATGTAAAGGTAAGCGACCATCGTGACGTTGAACAGCACGACTACAACTGAGACCAAGACGCCGAAGGCCCACACCAAGAAAACGCTAGAAGCGCTTGAGAAAGTCACCCGCGACACAGAAGCTTCGGGTTTCTTCCACTGCAGTAATTGCACCATATCGTTCAGTTGGAACAGTGTATGCTCGAACAGCTTCGATTCGAAGGGAAGCATTATACTGAAATAAAGCAGGTGTGGTTTTTAATAAAAAGAATTGGTAAAAGGGGAAGTTCTTCCCGAGACAGCAATGATGTTTACTTAATATTATTATTCTATTGTTAAACAACTGCATTTACAAAATATGTAAATCGAATTATTATCGATAGATGAAAAAGATCGGGGATGTATTTACCAAAAAGCACGTTAGGCACAGCTTGGAGGAATAAAACAAGTATACAGGAGTTGCGGAGAGCTGCGAAATCGGTTTCGTCAGTGACCGTGAACTCGCGCGAGACGAAGGGGTTCAAACGCATAGGGAATTTTGCAACTATTCTCATTGTATAGGATTGTTTTCGCGCCGTCTAGTTGGTTTTGAAACATTACTAAATTCTTTATGCCTTTTTGAAAAATGACTCGTATTTTCTTGGAGGCATAAAACCTACCAGACGACGCGAAAACAATGCTATAAAATGAGAAAAATTGCAAAATTCCGTATGCAGTTGGCGCTAGTCGCGTTTGAACCTCTTCGTCTCGCGCGAGTTCACGGTCACTGACGAAACCGATTTCGCAGCTCGCCGCAATTCCTGTATACTTGTTTTATTCCTCCAAGGGCACAGTGACTAAGGCCTACGAAGGAGACCAAAAAATTACAGAAGTGTTAACTAATATTTCAGAAATAATGTGCCTAGGGCCCATGAACGCTTAAGGCTGCAGTATAGGCTTGGATATGATTGGGGATTTCCTAACATCGCCCTTTTCGGAGGAAGAAAGCAACATTATTCACCAAGCTGTAATGATAACCATCCGTCTGGCCCTATACTGGAAATAAATGTAATGCGCGACCACTACCAAAAGGCTGCCTTTTTTCGGCCTCCACTGTAAATATTGTCCGCTAGATAATTTAATCGCTCTGAAGTACCATTATATATTTGTTTTTTTTACTCAAAAATGGACTTCAAGGGTTTGAAATAAAGTTATTTTCGTGATTAAATTTAAAATTAAAGTTCGCTATTACCAAAGTTGGAATCAAACTTTTGTTCACCCCTGGTTTAGTCAGTGACGACCAGTTCTGTTAATAAGCAACCCTGTGTGAGAAAACCTTGGACGGTCCTAAATTATTGGGTTGCATGGTGCCTTCGCTATATTATAGGGTCAAAGGCGGCTCAGGAATTTTGGAGGTGTAGATTAATGTTTTTCCACGACTTCCTTAGGATTTTACAAAATTAATAAAAGGTACGGTATTGCTTTGAGTCCAAAGAGGTTGACTTTAGAAAGTGTTCCGTGGCTTACTTAAATCGTTTTTGGGCCACTAAGTAAAACATAAAAATAAGCTCTAGTCTGCGTAGCCTACCCCTGATGCCCCCACAATAGCGCAACTGATACTATGTGAGAAAGCATAGGAAAATCCGACAGAGGTGAGGACAAAGTTTTTCGGAGATAATTTACTAAATGGAGATATGTTTACATCTGGATACAATCGAGTCAGTGGAATAAGTTTTAAGTTAAGATAAATGTTTGTCCGCTGAAATTAATTGATCAATTTGAACCCGGCACCCCAGCTTATCTACTCCTTACGGCTAAAGATTCACTAAATATTAAATGTTTATGAAAACCAATCCTGACCTTAACGATATTTTTAATATAATTACCTGGTTGCAACTGTTTCAAATATGTTTAAGCTTCTTTCTGTTGAAGTGTCAATATTATATGAAATTGGAATGTACATCAGGGACTTTCGGTATGAGGTTTTGCTGATTTGAATGGTCTCCAAATATTTCCACTTGTCCTGGCCGTCATATTTCGCGAAGAATGTCGCCAAGTTGATTTGGAAGAATTCCATGCTGGCGAAGTAAGAGCCTCTTTTCTCGTTGAGATATTTCACCACGTCCAGATCTGGATCACCAATCAATTTCACGTTGTCTTCGAAGTAGGTCGGTAAATACTTGCCAAATATCAACTTTATCTGCAAAATGCCTTATTATATGAAGAATCTAGCCTTCATTCCCCTTGAATTTCAATATCTATAAGTTATTTTTAAGGGAATTGTCACAACTAATGGTAAGATTGAAATGTTATTTCACGAAATACAATCGTATTCAAAAGCCTTAAAAATCTCATAAATTCCAAATTTTAGACACATATTACAAGACTTTTAGGTCTTTCCCAAATTTTGAAAAATTTACCTCTATTGTGAATTTGTTATGGTAACTCATAGGGATTTCGAATAATTTGTTAATATTGTTGTAAAATTAAAATGAAAAATATATTGCTAATATCATCAATATTCATCACAATTTTTTATTAATTAGCGATCAATACATTTATGGTAATTTCTTCTAAGCTTTGGGAGCGTCCATAAATTACGTGAGGCATTATGGGGAGGGAGGTGATCTAGCTGAATCTCACCCAATCTCACGTGGATGAGAGGGGGGTTTCGGCAAATATCACGTAATTGTTTCTGCAAGAAACAGTGTAAAATTGCGATAAAACTGGGTTAAATTAAGTAATTCAACCCTTGCACACCTTCATCAACATGCCCTATGACCTCTATTGCCCAAGTGTACGTGGTGATCAGAAAAAGAGATGCTGAAATACATTCGGTATCTACTTATCAAAAGAGCTGCAGAGCACCGGCGTGTGGTCCACAGAGCACCACCTGCACCAGCGTGCAAAGTGGGACCTTCACGGATTGTCACACGCCGAGTTACTGAGCTTCTGTGTGCAAGCGGCAACGGGTTAAAGTGGCTAAATCAGAGCGAGGTTGAAGGAGCAGATGATTTTACTGAAAATCACATGGACATGTTGGTTCCAGTAGTCACTCTTGAGACCACACATGAGTCCCCGTGGACTGAATTAGAAAGAATATTCTTTTACGAATTTTTAAAGTTTCTTAATACTTAAATTTTAAGTATTTTATTGTTAGATTTTCTCATTGCGATTCTAGACTACTTTCTGTCTATAATACTAGTCTTAACTAGTCTTAAATATAAATAATTAAGCAAATGTTTTTTTGAAATAAATCAAACGCAATCAAACACGGATTGGCTCCGGCTCCGACCTTGGATCCGGATCTGCGGAGCACTAGTCTAGATCATATCGCGTGGAAACTGAAGATGGTGTCATAAAATAGCTCCAACTAATAAAATTGAGAGAAACGGATCAAGATTTCTCGTTTCACCAGCAAATTACATCCGTAGTTCCTAAAACTGACACACCAGTAATTGAAACGAACAAGACTCTAGCGTTCGAAGGGAAACAAAACCAAAGTCCAAAGCTTACTCCTCTACAAACAGCGAGTGTTTATGTGTCATTTCTTCCAGAAGGTCTAAAAGAGTAACAAGACTGACTAGGTTTCAAGTTAAAATACATTAATAATATTGAAGGATATAATATTTGTTTTCTATGAAAAATGTCTTTCTCATATTGTGAAAATAACGTTAAACAGAAATTTAAAATTTGATCGGATTACAGCTGTACTAATTAGGAAGTGTTGATATAGTTTATCTTTATCTTAATATTAAGAGACTGATTTCTATTTAAGTTAAATAGACAGTTCAAATAACAATACAGATAAGAGGAAGAATGTACAGAAAGAACGGAAGTGCAATGTATAAAGTTCAAAAAACCTTTAAGAGTGATATATATTTTAATATTTACCCATTTCTCCAGAAAATGTCGCTCGTAAGTGTAATAGAAAACGATTGGTTCGTATTGAGAATCTGGAACCACATCCTCCGGCCTTTCGATAGTTTCGAAATGCGGAGCCGAGTACTCCCCCTTCACGTGACACGACATGTGGATATTCATCATTGTCACCGCGAAAAGCCAGCACCCAAACACTATCCTGCTTATTCCTGAGTTAGGAGTTTTTGAAAGTGCTGCAAAATGCTTCCATTAGCAATTGCAGTGATAACTAGTTTAAAAAGCAAACAACCTACGTTCAGAGAAGAAAAGGCAAAAAGTCTCCCAGGCTGTTCTGACAAAACCTTTCAAACATCGTTTGTTTTTCTTCAGGCATCTTTTGATGTTTATTGGTCCCAGGTGCTTCCAATCAAACGGAAAGATAAATATGGCGACCATTAGACAACACCATAATACCAGAAAAATAACCTGTAAAAAAGGTGCGATTGTGAGTTTTTTTACTTACATGTTTGAATAGATATCAATAGCCTAAGAGTTTTGTACAAAAATGTTGAGAATAAACAAGGTTTAATTTATCATTAACTAAACCTCTAGAGTCTCTGTCAAAATAAAGACGCAGCCTCTTTGTACAAACCAGGACTATTTTATTTGTTTACTTTTCTTTCGTCTAATAACAACCAGAAAACGACCTTTTATTTTAATATTTTTAATGGCGAGCCAGTAGGTTAATTTTTCCTATGCAGCTAAGATGTTCTACGTGAATTGAGTAATATTCTAAGTATAACACTGTTCTTAATGAAATATTAACACAAAATTGAGGTATCGCTATTTAATTCTACATAAAAGTTAATTTTTTACATTTCACCGATGGGTGAGCTTTCGCACTCAAATTTAAAATCTACCAACTCTGCGCTCTTCATAGAGAGTAGGAAGAACACTGCAGAGACCTTTTAAAACGCATAATAACAATAGGCATACTATTTTGTTTCTCCATCACGCACAATTTCAATTTCCCAAATTCTTTGAACTCCTACAAAGGTCTTAGTGCCCAGGGCCTTCGAAGATCCTAAAAAGGCACTGTTAATGAGCCCAATTTGCTTTGTTACAAAGTATAAAAGCTATTTTGCACTAAATTCATTGTAGGATAAGGATATCTGTAGATTTAAATTAAAGAAGATGTCTAAATTTTATTTCGAGATATTTGAAGGTTCATTTCTTAAAGATTTGAAGGTTCAAATCCAAGATATTTTAAAGCTCAATTCAAAGATATTTCAAGGTTCAATTTATAAAGATTTGAAACTTCAATTCAAAGAGATAATAATAATAATATTAAGTTAGGCTGATACCCAATTAAAAGAGATTTGATGGTTCAATTCCGAGAAACGCGAATATTTTATTCTTAGTGATATAAAGATTTAATTCAAAGAGATCTGAAACTTGAATTCGAAGGATTCTGATTTTTTTAACTTTAATCTTAATATATGATTGAAAATATCTAGTGATTGGATTATACATGACCGATTTTTTATTAACACTATCTAATAATTGTATTATAAAAATTCTTATGAATTTATTGTAAATATCTGATGGATTTTTTTTAATCTGGGTAACAAAGATAGTAAAAGTAAAAACAAACTTTGTTTTCGATTTCGAGTATTTGGAGAGTGGTCCGGACAGTGGACTCCGGACGCGACGAGAAAAGGAAAGATTCGTCGGAAGAGAAGAAACTTGGCGTGAAATTAATGAACATGAATTCCGAAACATTGTTAATATTTTCAGGATTGTAATAGGGAAAGTATTTGTAGGGAACATCCTGGTCCTATAAAGAAAATAAACAGTTATAAAAAATTTCAAACTGATGCAGTGCTTTTTGAAAACTTTGAAAAATCATGGAGCACAAGCACCATTTTACGAAACAATCCGTTACGAAATTGAATATCTAGACATCAGAAATATGTGAATAGAGAATGCACCGTCAGATTGTAAACTAAATTTAAGATGGAAGATTGACTAATTATTAAATATTACAAGTTAATGATAACATCAACTAAGCCCTAGTAGTGAGTGATTCGCAAAAAGCAAGCACACATAATGAAATTGCTATATATTTTAATGAATACACAAAAATAATTTACAACAACTGTTCAAAATGCACACCTTGGGCTCTAATACACAAACAACAACGTCGTAAAAATGATTCACGAACATTTTCAAAGATTTCTCGTGCATTACGCATAGTCTCACTCTCACATCCATCAATTATGCGCTGCCGTAAATCGTCGACCTCTTGGACTTCAGGTTTGCAAATTAAGCAGGGTTTAAAAAACCCGGGTTTTTTTAAATACCCAGCTCAGTGGGTTTTATTTTGGGTTTTTTCGGGTTTTATTGGGTATTTATGGCTTTTATTGGGTTTTTTATTTTAAAAATATTAAATATATTATGTTTATTAAATATATTATGTTTATTAAATATATTATGTTTATTAAATATATTATGTTTATGAAATATATTATGTTTATTAAATATGTTATGTTTATTAAATATATTATGTTTATTAAATATATTATGTTTATTAAATATATTATGTTTATGAAATATATTATGTTTATTAAATATGTTATGTTTATTAAATATATTATGTTTATTAAATATGTTATGTTTATTAAAGATGTTATGTTTATTAAATATATTATGTTTATGAAATATATTATGTTTATTAAATATGTTATGTTTATTAAATATATTATGTTTATTAAATATGTTATGTTTATTAAAGATGTTATGTTTATTAAATATGTTATGTTTATTAAATATATTATGTTTATTAAATATATTATGTTTATGAAATATATTATGTTTATTAAATATGTTATGTTTATTAAATATATTATGTTTATTAAATATGTTATGTTTATTAAAGATGTTATGTTTATGAAATATATTATGTTTATGAAATATATTATGTTTATTAAATATGTTATGTTTATTAAATATATTATGTTTATTAAATATGTTATGTTTATTAAAGATGTTATGTTTATTAAATATGTTATGTTTATTAAATATATTATGTTTATTAAATATATTATGTTTATGAAATATATTATGTTTATGAAATATATTATGTTTATGAAATATATTATGTTTATTAAATATATTATGTTTATTAAATATATTATGTTTATTAAATATATTATGTTTATTAAAGATGTTATGTTTATTAAATATATTATGTTTATTAAATATATTATGTTTATTAAAGATGTTATGTTTATTAAAGATGTTATGTTTATTAAATATATTATGTTTATTAAATATGTTATGTTTATTAAATATGTTATGTTTATTAAAGATGTTATGTTTATTAAAGATGTTATGTTTATTAAATATGTTATGTTTATTATATATATTATGTTTATTAAATATGTTATGTTTATTGAATATGTTATGTTTATTAAATTTGTTATGTTTATTAAATATATTATGTCTATTAAATATGTTATGTTTATTAAATATAATAACATTTTAATTTTACAATTTTAGATGTGAAAAGGCAATGAAACTTGTGAAAGTCTATAGATATCTCCGCGCTGAACCAAAACACTGGTAATAGGCTAATAGTCTAATAGAGTAGTAACACTCTGTAGCTTTGGCCATGGCCGCCATTTTGGTCGCAAATTTTTTATCTAAAGGAAAGAGCATGGGTGACGTACTAGGACGTCACCGTGCCATTACTCTATAAAGATTTATATATTAGGTTGTTTAGATAATAAAAGTAATAATAATCTTACTCTTAGTAAGTTAGTCTTTTTTTAAGTTCTTTACAAGTTGTAAGAATATTTTTAAATTTCTAAAATAAAAAATATCTAAAAATTTTCCACTCGTGTTTTTTAAAATTCAAGTTTTGAATGGGGGTTTTAAAGTGGGTTTTTTAAGTGGGTTTTTTTAAGTGGGTAATACCCAAAAAAAACCCATGGGTTTTTTAGGCTGGGTTTTTTTTAATTCGAACCCTGAAATTAAGTCTTTGAGGTGTCCCCAAAGATAAAATTCGCATGAGTTCAAATTAAGAGAACGTGCCTGCCATCTCGGGAGAAATTGACTTCATCGCATGCTAGGATGATAATTGTCCACAAACCATTGACAGAAGTTGATACGAAGAGGAAAGTCGGCTTCGTTTAAGACTTAGACTTTTTGAAGGTGGTAAGGGTGATAACGATGCTTATTTAGAATTCTTCGCATGGTTAACGCCCAGCTTCCTTCCAACTTGGCTCGTCGTCGAAAATTGTTAATTTGGAAATTTAATCACTTTGTTATCACACTTCCGATAGTGATGCAAATTTTACCAACTCCAAAATTGTCTGTATCTGAAACTTTCCTGACAAACGGTTTTATAAGGCTGAAAATTTAAACGTAGTAAAGTCATAGTTTGAAATTTAATTTATTACCTGTTCTTCTACTTCAAGTGGAACGTTTTGCACTCCTTCTCGCGAGGGTTGGAGTTGGCCAGTTTCTCGTAAGCGCCGGTCCACTCTTTCAAATGTTCGTCTATTCGGTTTTCATCTATTAGGGAAGGTGTCTTGGAACAATCTACGAGCTTCATCTCCTCTTCCTTCGGCTCGTCAGTACAAGACGTGCATGTCCGCGTTTTGTGAGTTGGTAAAATTTGCAATCACTATCGCAAGTGTGATTACAAAGTCATTAATTTTTCTAATTAACAAGATGTTTTATACCGAAAATTACATCATCACTACCTAGGTGTCAAAAACTTTCGAACGTAAATGTCATCGTAAGAGCATTTGAAAGTGTAGACCGGCGCTTAAGGTAAACTGACCAACTCCTACCCTCGCGAGAGGGAGTGCGAAACGCCCCACTTGATGTAGAAGAACCAGTAATTACTTTAATTTCAAACTACGTTTAAATTTTCGGCTTTAAAAATTCATTTGTATGGACTGACAATTTTCGACTATGAGCCAAGTACAAGTACTCGTCAAGTTGGAAAGCAGCTGGACGTAAATCATGTCATGGTGTAGGGAATTCTACATGGGCATCGTAATCACTTTTAACACCTTTGAAAAGTCCAAGCCTTAAATGAATCGACTATCCTAACTGTCCACAAACCACTAACTTTTGCAAGTGGTTTGTGGACAGTGCATGATCCGCAGTTCCCAAGTATCATCCTAGCATGCGATGAGGTCAATTTCTCCCGAGATGGTATTCTAAATTTGCACAATAACCACTTGTGGTGCCAAAACCACCCTCACGGAGCTGTTGTCGCATCGCACCAAATAAAAAATCAGCGAATGTGGTTCTTGCACGATGAAGTGCCACCAGATCATCCTGATGCTTTGACGTATGTAGGATGAGTTACCAATAATTTCCCGAGTTACCAATAATTTCGGCAGTTATCGCATTATGAGATATTGATATCTCCCATTTTTTAAAATGGCGTCATATTTCTATCACAGTGTAAGGGGCTTATTTATTCGATCAGATAAAGCAATGTAGAAAATTTCACGTAAATCGACATAATTTCGGCAGTTATCGCATCATAAGTTATCCACCATTTTTCAAAATGGCGTCGGATTATTATTGGAAAACCCATAGGTCTAATTAACTCGGGCAGATAATGAAACGTAGAAAATTTCTGATAAACCGACGAATATTTACGGAACTTATCGCACGATGAGTTTTATTGATATCCGCCATTTTCCAAAATGGTGTCGGATTTCTATAAAAATCTATAGTACGAATTCATTCGGACAGATAATGTAACGTAGAAAATCTTAGGTTAGTCGGATACAAATTACCTAACTTATTGCACCATATTTTATTATATTTGTATCCGCCATTTTATAAAATGGCGTCGTTTTTCGATCGAAATCTAAAAATCTGTTAACATCGTTCAGATAATGTAATGTCCAAAGTAATCCAAAAATGTTAAATTTACTAATTTTTTTATTTTACGTTTTAATTATTTTTTTTTATTTATTGAAGTTTTGCACAGGGGGGGGACCCTTAGAATTTGTAATTTTCGCATGTTATTTTACAAAGACTTTTTCTTATTTTATGTTGTCAAAAACATTTTTGGTTGCCATGGCAAATCGGAAGCCCAGCGTATTTTTTCCCTTTAACGGGTTTCATGTTACATCTAGGTCTAACAATCCCATAACTTTGAACCAAATCGGTGAGAACCACCTCGGGTCGTCTCCTCGTTAGAGGTGTTGAATATAGTGCTTGGAACGGTCATTTGATCAGTTGATACAGGTAGTTATTTTTAGTTAACTAAAGGTTATTGGAGAGTTGGATTAGGTTAAACTTTTATATTCCCCTCACCCAGCAATTTCTGAACTTATCTGCTCTAAGTCATTTCATCGCAATTTCATTTAAATTTTAAACATAAATTATCTCAAATAACCGATCTGAACTTTCATCAAATTCAGTAGTCTGAGTAGTTATCCGACTTCCACGTTAAGTATGTTCAGTGAGTTACGGATAAGAGAACCGCAACTTGAATATTGTTTTCTATGGGTCTCTAGGAGTTCAACATGTGAAATGAACCACGGTCCAAAGAAGCCCCGTTTCAGAGTTACGAGCTCTCAAAAATCGGCCTTAAAAACATCGAAATCAATGCAAATGTGCAATCTTTATGCTTCCTTGACCCCAATTGTTTTCATCATTTTATCGGACTTCGGTTTTGTGAACTAAGTCAGTTAAAGTTAAAAATCGCATGGGTTAAAATCAAGAGATTGAGCCAGCTATGGAATGGCTCCACCTCGTCCTACCCACCTCAAAGAAAAGGCCGCTCCAAGATGATCTGTTAGGGTAGGGCTGAAATGTGCTGGCGCTCCATTATGCAAGAACCACATTCGCTGTCTAGTTGCTAACGGGGCGTCCTCTAGTAGCTCTGGTAAGGCTTGTTGAAGAAATTCTAGGTTCGACTCTCCATTTAGCCTAAGCGGAAGGTAGTAGGGTCCCACTTAATGGTCTCCAACAATGCCACACCAAATATTGAGACGGAATTTATCTTTGTGCGATGCGATAACAGCTCCTTGAGGGTTGTTTCGGCTACACTAATAATTGAGAATACCACCTCGGGTCGTCTCCTCGTAAGTGAATCTAATAATACGGCTTGATCAACTTTCTAAGATTCATAGAAACGGGTGGTGCCTCAATCACCGTATAAAGTGGCGCACATGTGCAGATAATTTTGATGAAGTGTTTTTTTAAAGATCTAACTTAAATGTTTATTCTGGAATAATTCATTGGAAATAATCAGTATACTCATTTAAAGAACTTCGGGTATAAAATGCTCTTCAAAGAAAAAATTGGCGTCAGGCTAAAACGCTTTCCAAATTACCGCAATTTTGTACCACGATTTTTCTCCATCCTGGTCTATTGGACAGTATTTGACGTCTATGCCACTATTTAAGTATAAAAACAAATTAATAAAGATAAATTTTATTGTAGGCCTACTAAGAAACCTAAATAAATTTTATTCGTAAGCATACAAAAAATGGATGAGAACGGTCCTCTGAGAAAAAAAATTAAAGAGTACTCAATAATTTGGATTGCTTTGCAGCGCCATTCCCCGTTTGTGGGAAATTCCGAAACTAACAGTATAATTATTTAGATAAAGGGAGGGAATGTTATCAAGTTTCTGTTATTTTATCATATTATTAGTTTATATTTAAAGAAATGGTTTTAAATCTTTAACCTCTGCATTCTCAATTATAAACCCTATATATTTTAATATTTTTATTCGAATTTTTACTATCGATAATTCGTCGAATTCCTTCAATATATTAAGGAACTAGTTTCAGTTCCCTAGTTTTGAGTTTTTGGTTCAATTCCTGCACCGAAACAATGAAATGTTTTAAGATTTCTCGTATTTGAGATATGAAAATTGTAATAATTAAAATTTCCTCGTTTATTAATGAATGCCTTGTAAATAAATATTCCCATCTGGGCACGAAAATGTGAGCGCCACCATTTTTACAAACTACGATTGGCAACATTGCTTGCATCGTTATTTTTTTAGAAATCAGCAAGTAGAGTTTCTTCGAACGAAATTATTTAATAGACAAATTTAAAACATAAAGCATGGGGTTAGATGCGCACCTGCATAAATATATCACTAAATAATAATTTGGCTTGCTCAATTTTTAAAATGCTAATTACCGATAAACAGAAATAAATAAAAATTTATTCGCTGACGTTGCGTTTGAATAATAATTTATAAATAAATTAAATAGTTATTACCAATAACAATCATTATAACGTATAATAAAATTAGACTTACTATTTATTTAGGTAGTCAATCATGAAAACCTGATGTGGCATTTTCTCATCAAAATCTTCCTTAATATTTCGAAACAGATCAAGTTAATTTTGAATCATTTTAGACAAACGAATACCTAAAACTGTGCATCAGTTATAATTCAATATTTTTAAGAAATATTACTTACTTCAAATTGGTAAATGTTAATGGTTCGTTCACTTAAATTTTTACTTGAAACGCTGCAAAAAATATAAAATAAATGAATAGGGAACTAACTAAGATAATTTAAAAAATAAATATCTCTAAATGTTTTTATAGGTCTCTACGCAGCAACGTCGTTTTGTAGGAATGGGGAAGCTAAATCGGTTTTATCAAGCAAGCGATACAATATGGTCGTATGGCCGACTTTCTTTGTTAACCCATATTTTAAAACTATTACAACAAATTAGCTAAAAAATTTAATGAAGTTGATAAGTGAGTTATTATATCTTACGGAACATTATCTCTACTGAGGTGGCACTTAAGTTTTTTATATTTTAAATTTTAATTTATATCTATACTCTAAATCTTTAATGTGGAAACCACAGAGTACAGACAACAGATTTATGTTAAACAAAATTATTGTTTGTTCTCAAATACTTATTTGTCTCAAAATAAGTACTAATTAGAATATTATTTATATGTTTTTTAAATATTCAAACAGGTTCATTTTGTTTATCTATGAAATGAAAACTTGTATTAATATTTATCAAAGGAAATAAATAATATTTAAAAAAAAATCAAACCTGTAGGCGAAATAATACATATTAAATCGTAAAAACTCTTTTCTGTCGACTGACCTGCGAAACACTTGGCATACTTTCTTCCGATTCATATTCGCGTTTATTGACCGATTACCATCTGTTAAAATTTTAAAGTTTCAAAAATGTTGAAAAACTTTCTAAGTCACCCGGGTTAGACAAAATGGAAATACAAAATTTTCAATACAAGTTTCATCACCTTTTTCTCTCTAAATCTACTCTAATGCTTAACGGCCTGGACTTTTTAAAAACAAAATCATCTAAGGCGAAACAAATCTAATAAACAATTCGAAACTATTGCTGGTGTAATATTGAGTTGCTGGAATCGAACAACGATACCGGAATTATAAATAGTATAAATGTTCTAACCAACCCTTATGGGCTATGCAAAACACGGTAGCTTACGAAACCTTTAAGCATATTGATTTGGTGGAAAAGTCATTAGTGCATAAAACGTCAAACAGACTTTCGCTTTCCGAATTCTAAGCAGTGCACGATCGATATTAACTTAATTACACAAAGGTCAGAAATTTACTTATAGAAGAAACTTTATTTGAAAGGTCAGTATAATCAAGATTGTAATTACTTCTTTTAAATATAAATAAATAAATTTTTGGTATAATATACTTTATTTCCAGCTTGGAAACGAAATCTTTATTACCATTAGATTGCTTTGGTCAAAACTCCATTTAGAAGGAGAATAAACTATATCAAAAATTCCTCTGTTAACACTCGATACGACTTCTTTTAACATAACTAGCGTTACCAACTACTAGCTTCTGATCCACTTTAAATATAGAATCTACCTGTGAAATACATGTATTACACAGCGTCATGAAAATTTCTTTCTTTTTAATTATAATCAGCTAGGCTAATCACCCGAGACACCACCTTATGCCCAAGTCATCCAGCGACATTTAAAGCCATTAATCTAGGTGGCCGGGTTGTAGGAGGGTGGTGGCAAGCCCTTAATGCCACGCGATTCGACAGCTCCCTACACTCATTATTACCGTTAACCTCGACAAGTTTTTATGGAAGGGGAAACTGAAGAGCTCGGGAGAAAATCCCTGAAACCAGCGGGGAGAGAACTTGCAAACTCAACGAAGGAGGAGGATTTTATGGCCATAATATTTTACTTTGCCTAGTCCTAGTCACTACATTTTTTAGAGCATTAACTTAATATTTTATCTAAATATTGTACATTAACTGTAGGCTACCTTGTTTATTTCACGCCCCAAAAACTTGACATTGCGTACCAAAACTGTTAACAAAATTCACAGATAGCCCTCCACTCTATGTGAGTGGGTAACTCTATGCCCTGCCATTTGTATGTTGAGACTTTTCTCGTAAGACTCCGCACTCGGTCAGTCCTTGACGTTCAAAACAGTATATATCAATAGCACAGCACAAACACATCAATACCAACAACCACAAAATAATACCAGAATACACCAAAGGGGACTGTAATACGGCTTCTCGTATCTCAGATCACGTATTACTACTTTATTTTTTGTTTGAAAACAAATTGTACAAACCGGTCGTATCGCCTCCTGCTTCGCTTAAACGTTGCGATTCGCCGTATGATTATAGAAGGCTAGTCTTTTTATGCCACTTAACTCCTCGCTTTCCTCCTTGTTAGCGTGGGCTTTGTTTTGAGAAAATTCCCAAGTTTCTTATTTCATTAGATTCAAATGGAAACTAAATATATTCGTCTTCATTAGTCAGTCCTTGTTATTGAAAGTGGAAAGAACAAAAGTGACTGAACTAGAATTGTAGCATGCATGAAAACGTTGACGGGCATGTTTTTATTTTGTTTCTAGAAAAGCATTAGTGAAAGTGTTTCGGTATTGGTTCTTAACTTTATAACACGCAAACACACTAAACGTGAAACTTCCACAAACTTTCTTTGAATGTTTTACATATTTTCAAAAGCTTTAGTAATGCATGGTTTGGCAATTTTCAGAAAATTGTTAGGTTAATAACTATGGTTATGTTAGTTTAATAACTAGGTTATGTTAGAATAATAACTATGGTTATTTTAGTTTAATAACTATGGTTGTGTTAGTTTAATAACTATGTTTATGTTAGTTTAATAACAATGTTTTTCTACGCAGTTGTTTTTCGCATTTTTGTCAAGTTGGAAAACCTCTTGCTATGTGGTTTTATGATATAAACAGGGTGTTCCAATTTTATCGGTTATGGCCTTTTTCGCCCAAACATTTTATTATCTTGTTTACAAGTACCCGACATCAGATATAGATATTTATATAAAAAACATAATAAGAAAGCTTCAACATAATTAATTTATAATCTTGATTATGTTAAATAGTTTCAAGTTTTAAATATTTGATTATTAAGGATTAGTTTTCCAATAGTTTTTCTGCTAGGGTAAAGTGGGGTAAGTGTGATTTTGGGTTAAGTGTGACCTAGGCTCAAAATCACCCCAAGATGTCAGAATTGGTTTTTAAATACGAGTTGTTATTTTGAACTTTGGTCTTTCTACAAACAACATTTTTTGTGAAGAAAACAATGCTTGGTACATTTCGAGGTATGTTTTCAAACTTGTTCACACTTGCCCGAACAACTCTCTCATAGCCAATGTATTAAACTACGGAGCCCGAGTCACACTTGCCCCCAGTCATTGGGGAAGTGTGACCCAAAAGTCCGCTAAACCTTTTTGCTTTCTATTGTTGGTCTGGTTTTTAACTGGGTCGTCAGTACTTCGTAATTTATTTTAAACGTTTTCTCGATGGATTAAGATGTTTAATGAAGTTCTTCAATTCGGTTCGTTTGTTTTTATTTATAAAGAGCCCTAACTATTTCGTCTACGGTCATTTATTTTACGTTGTAAGTAGTGTATTGCTAACGGTAAGGTGTTTTTGGGTTTTTCTTTCAAATAATTTTCCCAACTTCCGGTATTTATTCTTGATTTCGAAGTATTTGGATTAACTTGTTTCTTGGTTGAATATTCTTTTATATTTTTCTATTGTTTAAGGGTCATCTCGAGAAATTAATACCACTAGCGACAATTCTTCCGAGGAGAGGTAAATTTTGGCTTGCCAACTTGTTTAAGACAAAAACTTATTATACGATTCAACTTCATAATCGGTTTCAAGCGGCCCCAACAGATTATTCCATAAGATATTATCGAATGAACAATTGTATATCAAACTGAACGAAGAGTTGTATGATTAGCTATATTTCGAAGCTGATATAGTTTAAACATAGAAGAAGGTCGCGAGCTATCTGACAAATCCCTTCCCTTACTATTGCTGTTAACTTCAGCTAGTAAATAATTAGCGATCATTTTTAACATAGCCCCCATTTAATTTAAAAAGTTTCTTTTCGAATTGGATAATAATACTGACACATTGGTTCGCATTAACGTTCATTTCAAAAAGTATGTGAAATATTCAAAACAAATGAACTTGACAACTATAAATATTTTCAATTTAAATTATAAATAAAATCGACTCTACTAGTTTCGGCTGTGAGTCTCACGCTGCCATCATCAGGAATTAAGAAAAAATCGTTAACCCGTCGTAAACGACAACGCAATCATGACACGTGGGAAATCAACAAAAATATCAATAGAACAAATTGGCAAGCTGTATCCGTGGTTTTGCGGTAGAACACTCACCTGTCGTTCAAGAGGGCTCGGGTTCGAATCTCGGCCGATTAAAAAGTTATACTACACCCAATGACAAAAAGAGGGCACTTTTGGAAAAAAGTACGCAGTGATTACCCTTTGCCTCGAACATGCGAACGCGTGCGCAGGCCTGACAAACAGAAAGACAGACAGACAGACCCACCCACCCACAGATAGACAGACAGACAGACACGGTGGTTGTATAACCCCTCCTAGGGTTTAAAGTCCCCTCGGAGAGGTAAAAAGGGGGGTTGCTTCTTGTTTGTGGATTACTATCGCGGATTTTCTCCACTTGGTGGTGTTTTGTAGCGGACACTCTAAAATCGGAGTAATAACGTTGGCATTGTAGTCCAGGTGTAAATGGTAAATACCCCCTCCTAGGGTACAAAGTCCCCTCGGAGAGGTAAAAATCTGCATCTGGTCCAATTTTGCGGTTTTAGTGGTTTTTTTATATAGATTTCCTTTGTTTCTAAAAAAAATTGGGATTTATAATTTTCATTACAGTCCATGATGAGGCTTTAATTTTTAGTTTTTTATCAGTTTTTTTTATAAATATCTTCAGAACAAAGGTCATTATTTTTAATCGCACGTTAAAGTTCGTCAATTCCGATTTCTCCTTCTAATTGGTCCAATATAACTTTTTTGCATATTATCTAAGACCAGTTACACCTGGAGACCAATCCCTAACTACAATCGTTCTGAATTTTGGAAGAGGGTATTCTACTCCTCTTATTCGGCGATGAAGTTACTAGATCAGTCATTCAATGGTATGAACGACGGAGATTTTAAACCAAAAATTCCTCCTATGAATTTAGCCAATCACGACGTCCGTTGCAAAGGGTTTGGCAATCAGCTGCTGTCGGTCAGCTGGGGAAAATACCCAAACAGCACACTCTGCGTCACACGTGGCTATTGTTGGCTTCATATTGTCGTGTTTTAGGGTTAATTTCACAATTTAAATTAAAATGGCAACTAACAATGGGAAACGGTCGGGGGAAATATCGGATATACAAAGAGAAATAATGGTGAATTATATGAGTAGTAATCCAGAGTTTTTATCATCGAAACAATCGCAAACGTTCACAAACAAAAAAGGCTTAATGTGGGAAACATTAGCTAACATGCTAAACAGTGATGGAAGTGGTCCACAAAGCTTGTGATTCATCTCTTATCACTCTTTGTCATCTTATATCTCGACGACCTAACCTATCAGGTATTTCAGCTAATCTTAATATTTGCAATTCGATTACTGCTTCCGCCATTTTATTGAGAATATTGGTCGGTGAGATCTTAACTACACCATCAGACCATGTCGTTCACTGAACGATAAATTCTTGTAGTTACCTAACGATAAAAAATTTAACGATGGAGTAGAATTACATTTTTATCTTTTAGCTACAAATTCATTTGAAACGACTTTTTTTTGTCGTTCAAAAGCCTAACGAGTCGAGTAGAATAGGCAGCCTGGACTGCAATGAAGGTAGGCGTTGTTGTAAGGCTAGTGTCACCGCTACCCCAACGCCACCATCGTTATTTAGAGGCAACTCTCGTCCACAAGGGAATTCGGGCTGAAAAAAAGCGTTCACTTCGCGCTCCTCTACCGACATTTTACTCGGTCGCCTCGCGAGTCCTGACCAATTTTCGTCCGTTATTTACGGCGTCAAGAGAGAGAGAGAGAGAGAGAGAGAGAGAGAGAGAGAGAGAGAGAGAGAGAGAGCGCGAACCGTTCGCCTCCTAAAGAAGGGGGATCAAGCAAGTTGGCAAGCCAAAATATACCTCTCCTCGGAAGAGTTTTTAATTTTCAGTAAAGCGTAATTGTATCCGTGGTTCTGCGGTAGAACGCTCACCTGTCGTTCAAGAGGGCTCGGGTTCGAATCCCGGCCTATTCAAAAATTATACTACACCCAATGACAACAAGAAGGCGCTTTTGGAAAAACCTTTTCCCTGATTCTAAGCAACTGCGTACGCAGTGATTACCCTTTGCTTCGAAAATGCGAACGTGTTCGCCGGCCTGACAGACAGACAGACAGACACGGTGGTTGTATAACCCCTCCAAGGGTTCAAAGTCCCCTCGGAGAGGTAAAAAGGGGGGGAGGATTACTATCGCGGATTTTCTCCACTTGGTGGTGTTTTGTAGCGGACACTCTGAAATCGGAGTAATAACGTTGGCATTGTAGTCCAGGTGTAAATGGTCTAAGATATTATCAAGAAGTTCTTTAAAAAATTGTAAAGCAATTTTGATACAGTATGTTTACTGATTATATTAGTAATTTTGGGGTTATACTCGAATAATATTCTAATGGTAAAAATAGTTTTTTTTATCAAAATTGTCAGAAATATTTGACGAAGGGTGTAAAATATATTGAAATTTGTTTACAGCTTTATCCACAATATTTGGGTTGAAGCCACGATCAATAGCAATATTTTGTATATGATTAATTTCGTGATGTAATAGTTCTTTAGTATTGCAAAATTTTAAAGGCACGATAAACCAAAGTATTAAAAGATGCGCTGATTTGATGTGAGGGATAATACATACTGAAAATGGTTTTCTATACACCGAAATTTTATTATAATTAGAGTTGGAAATCTTTACAAAATTATTTTGTAGTCTTTGATTTCTTATTTTAAATTTAATTTTTCCTTACTTGTTATTTAATTTTCCTTAAAAAATGCCTTTTCGCATTGTTCGAACTTTAGTTTATACCGCGACGCTAAAAAGTGTTTTTTTCAGCGCGCATTGTTCGAACTATATAGTTTATAATACGTCGCCAAAAATGTTTTTTCACCGCCCATTGTTCGAACTATAGTTTATACCGCGACGCTAAAAAAATGCCTTTTCCGCGAAAAAAGTCGAACTTGGTTTTTTTTATTTAATTGCATAGTTATTTTTAAATGATGTCAGATGTAAACCACGTTGCGAAACTGATTTTGGAGCTTCGAATAGAATTTTATCGAAAATTCTAAACAATTTCTTAATTGTCATTCCGTCTAATTTGACCAATGGAAGTTCATTTTTATTTCGTCGTACGAAGAAACCTTATTAAAGGGAATATAACCGAACTTCGACCATTTCCCGCTCCCTCCTATGACTTTAGATATTTTTGGCGCTGTTTAGTGACTTCCCGCCAAATTTGTTTACATAAAAAACATAAAAAACGACTTGAGGTTATATTCCCTTTAAGTCGATGAAGTTTAGAAATCACGGTGGTGCGAAATTTCTAGCCACTATACAAAAAAACGCTAAGACTTCGAAAACTGATTTCCGGATCGGTCCAGCTGAAATATCGTGACGAAACTTACGACCGACTGCACAAAAAATTTGAACACGAAAAATCAGACAATCGGACATTTGTGGAACTTTCCTAACTTTGACTCGGTAAATAACCACTGGCTGAATTTGTGTATTCATGTCTTATAAATGAGGTGACTCTATTTAATTCAATTTATCGGAATATAACATTTTTAACGTATATTTCCATAATTAATTTTTTCGCTTATAACAAATAATATATAAAATGGATCCTTTTCATTTAGGGCACTGTAAAGACCGAAACAAGGCGCGGTAAGGACTCATTAAGATTATTTTCACGCGGTATCGACCCACAATCATTGCGTATGGCCTGTACATTACTAGTCTTAAAAGTAAATTTTGTGTCAAAGCGTGCCTAATTTTATCAAAAGCTTACCTTTTGTTAAACAGATAAACGCTTTTTTTTTTCAAAGAAACAGAACAGTTGTTGCCGCTCCCTCAAATTGAGCAACATTTCCCGGACGGGAAATCGAAACCTCACTCGGAGTTAATAACCAAACTAAAAATATCTTTGGAGAATATCGTCAAATATATTATTCCTATAAGTACAGCATTCAACTCGACAACAGGAAAATTCCCCTTCTTCTAATTAACGCCAAAACAGAAAAATATGTATTTATTCGTAACGGAACTATTTGCTCCCTAATTACAATCGACCGTTATATTTTTGCTAATTAAATAAGGCACTATCTTCGAAAGATTTTCTAATGGAACTCTCATATTTTAGGTAATAACAGTGATACTGCTCCAGATCGATTTTAATCTGAAAATAATAGGCAACATATTTCATTTATATAATTAACCTAATTTTAAATTATTAACATTAATCTAGTTTCGTTTAGCGCTGACTGGAAATATCCGGTATTTTACATGCCACTTACAGAATTTATGATACAAAATAACGTTGATTCAAAAACTTACGATAATTTCTTCATAAAGATAATCGATATAGCAAATATTAAAAAGTTGTGACACTCTTTCTATCATTCAACTTTCTTCTTGAGATTTCATTGGGCGCGAAGTCAAATGTCACATTACGTCAACAGGGACCGTACAAATTTAACCCCTCGTTCCGATTGGTTGTCAATACGTCATATAATGACACCACGTGAGTGTGAGCCAATAATCGCCATCTATAAGTCCCCGAAGGACTAAGTTCAGTTCAGCTCAGACCAATTTCGGCCTGCAGCTTAAGTTTAGCTTATTTTTTTCCCCATAAACCGGGTCGCCATCTATGTTACACTGAAGTGGCTATTTCAGCTCAGTTCGGATTGTATATTCGCATTAAACACATTCAGCTTGTTTTTCGCCTCCATGAATGCTTTCGCCATCTAACAAAAATTATTTAAATTTTGTAGAACCTTTTTGTCAAAAGTTTCAATGTTAAAATTATATTTTCTTTGAAAAAAAATTTCATATACACCAATAAATGCTTTTGTTAGTAATAGACGGGTTAAGCGCTTGCTCGAAAACTAGTATGGGGAAATTGTAGTATTGTAGACGTAGCTTTGTGTGTGCAGCCTGAACCTTCTACAAGTTTTCCCTACACGTTAACTAGCAATCTGGCGCTGGCTTAACATGTATATTAAAAAAATCACGTTTTTTGATTTACACGTGGCGCCGTCTTCCCTTTTAAATATTTTAATATGAAATGAACAATTAACTTGAATTATCACTAAATTATTAAATCTTTGACGAATAAAATTAAAATGTAAAATTTGCATAATATAAATAATGAAAATAGGAAAATATATTTGTAGGGATGAAAGTGTTCATGCATTTTTACCTCTCCGAGGGGATTATGTCCTCTAGGAGGGGTTATACAATCACCGTGTCTGTGTGTCTGTCTGTCCTGCGAACGCGTCCGCAATTTTGGAGCAAAGCGTAATCACTGCGTACGCAGTTTCTTTGAAATTGTTGTTGATTTTACATTGCGACAAAACTGCCGTGATGGTTAGCGTTAACGGATAATATTTGCGTGTGTGGTTTTTTGGTGTTTTGTTCTTCAACGCTCACTGCCACGACGGTGGTGCCTTTGTAGTCGTTTTCGAGATGTTGCGATTTTAATGTAGATGTATATTGTGCATTTGTGACGTGTTGTGGTTTTGTGACGTGTTGTGGTTTTGTGACGTGTTGTGGTTTTATGACGTGTTGTGGTTTCGTGATGTTAGTGTTTCGTATGTCTTCTACTCTCCAACGTCTATGTATTGACTTTTCGAACGGACTGATTGCTGAGGGTTACGATAAACGTCTCAACGTCCATAAGGTGGGGTGTCCACCAAATGTTCACGGTATACGTCCTATTATCAAATTGCGATCGCATCGGGCGGGATTTGAACCCGAGACCTCCTGTATGACAGGCGGACGTTCTATCAAAAAACCACCGACACTTATTACGCTTCATCGAAAATTAGACCTTCAGCTTTATCGGAAGCGTTTATTACAAATTAACAGAGTATTAAATTTCGGTTTTTATTAAAATAGAACGAAATTTCGTGTTCCATTTAAATTAATGCATCGAAGATATTCTATTGTAGCGTCTTCTCTGTTGATTAAAAATGAATGCCCCGCCAAGGTTTCGAACCCAAGCCCTCCTACATGACAGGCGAATGTTCTACCACAGAACCACAGATACATCTGAAGCGTTTTGGAAAATTATAAACTCAGCTTAGCGTAAGAGTATATTAATAGTTTTTAAAGTCTACATTTTTTACGTATGAAATTTTAAAGGTCAAATCTTGTTTTAGCGCAGTCAGCAGAGATAAGAGGATTAAAGAGTAAAACCTGTGGGTGATCCACTTTGTTAGTTTTTGTTATTTATTTACGGGTTTTGTAATCGTCTTAAATATAGTTGCAATACAGCGAAGGCGTTCATTTAACGTTTATTGATATTCGAGCTTGCGTTTAGTCAAGTGGCTCTTTGTGCTTTGTTGATGGTAAGGTTTTTGCTTCTTGTTAATACATTTGGTGTGGATATTTGGATATTTACGATTCCTAATACAGTCATTGGTTTCCTGGGTTTGCGAGTCAATATATGATATTGGAAATTGGATGGCATTGGTCTTTTTCATGCGGTATGTGTAGTGTTCGTACGGGGACCCCGACCGAGACCCCGAAAAACCCCGACATTTTCCCCGGACCCCGACCCCGGTACCGAGGATCAAAAATAAAGTCGGGGGTGTTATTTTTATGTTTGAAGTTTGAGCTTTGGAATTGGAGCCTATTTATTCCCCTATATACGGTTTTTTTTATATTTGACTTTCTCTCCCTCGCCTTATGTTTTTCGTGTAATGAGAATAGCCTTATTATAAAAGGCGACCTTTGGAAGTTGTGAACTTGTAATTCGTTTTAGATGAATTTGGCAAGTTCGCGTCTCCACTCTCCAGTGATACCAGTCTTGTCGTAGTCGTCGATTAGTCACTTTAAAAAGCTAGTAATATTTTTTTTATGCCTAAGCAATCGGTTATTTGTGATAATTTTTTTTTAATACTGTAACTAGCCAGTTGAAAGTCTGTAATAAATAATATATAATTTTTTATTTGATAATTTTTTACTATAAACCTTTTCCACGAAATTATTTGGTTCTTTTAGTTATAAATAAGCCAGTAAAGATGTTTTAGGCGGTGGCCTACTGGCCTTACCTGATCCAAACTATTTTTTGTCAGGGATAGCTTAACCTTGACCCCGACCCCGAAAACCCCCGACCCCGACTTAATTTTGACCCCGTACGAACACTAGGTATGTGTCACAACGTCAACTGGAAGTCTACGAGTCGTCCACTACCAGATGTCGAAAATAGCTATTCTACGGCATCTTCATCAAGGGCAAGTGTTGAAATAAAATGAGCGTTAAAGGTGTGGCTATAGTATTTCGTAAGCGAGAAAAATACAAATACCCTCTGTAGATATTTCTTTCATTAGAATTTGCTTCGTATTATATTCAACTGATAAACTTGTACTGTAAAAAGGGTTTAATTCAATTGTGCATTGTTATTCTACGTCTAACTCACTGTTGTAACTACTTAATTTATAATATTCTGAATAAATTAAAATTGGTCGTTTCGTATCAATTATTTTAATTATAATTAAAGTTTTATACCGGGTGGGATAGAACTGGGATAACATTTTTAGTAAATAACTCTGAATTGCGGAGATATATTTTTAAAGGTCAGCTCGAGAAATTAATAACACTATGGATAATTCTTCCAAGGAGAGGTATATTTTGGCTTGCCAACTTGTTATTTTATGTCATTTATTTATTTTTGTTTCACGAGTTAACAAAACAAATTTTTTTTAATTGACTTAAATTTATCCTTCAAGGGAGGAGCTCAATCTATGTAAATTACACGAGGGGGTCGAGAAGGCGGTTGAATTATAGTACAGCCAAAGCTATCACGAAGGAGGGTGTTTGGACACGGCAACCCTTTCCTTGTCTACGTCACTGATGAAAACCAATTCCATAGTAATCTCCCTAAAATGTAATATTAATAAATTGTAATTAATATCGTCACTAACAGTGATATGAGATGTCATTTTAAGTGATATTCGCGTTCAGTTCTAGTTAGACCATGAGCCAGACAAGATGTCGGTACCACTCGAGCGCACCAAATTTGAACTGCACAGCGTGATACTACATGTCGTCCTGATAATATTCAGCCATGATATCCCGTGCGCATGAGTAGCTTAAGGGGGGAAAGGGGGTGGTAATTCAAAATGGCGGATTTTGAAACGCGTATAACTCTCCGTGCGATGCTCCGATTTACATTTTATGTACATATCCGCGATCTACGTTACCAGACCTTTAGCATGATGTGCTATACAGGGGTGAACCACTTACCGTTACCAAGTTACCACTTGTGACCTCAGCGCACCATGACTTTGATGAATTTAGTTAACCCCATCGTGTCTGTACTCATTTTTTAGCAATTGCAATGCGAATCTAATGCGTTTACATTAAATTTCATAAATCTCAATTATAAAACAACATTAATTAAAAATCAAAAGGGATGCAAGGTCCGGGAATATAGTACAGCACCTACCCGAGCATTTGCTATATTATCTCGAGTCAGAATGAAGCTGATTTTACCCCCTCGTATCTCAAAAACTATAGGTCGTATCAAAACAAGTTATGTATCGTTTGAAAGGTAACAGGAACACGACAAACATATACGAATTACATCGAACAGGGTTGAGGCTATTTGGTATACAATTTCAAATTAAGCTCCCATTGTGTCCTTCTAAAGGAGAAGTTAATATCTGTTATAGTTCTTGAGCTACGGCGACAAATGTACAGTTAAGCGAGTCGGTAACGAAACCATGGAGTAATAAACACATAAGAAGTACTAAACCGGAGCGACCAGCGATTTATAAAAATTAATGCAAAATATTTGAGGGTTTATTCCGTTTATTCCCATTCGACCGAAATCCCATTCGACCGAAAGAATTTTAAAATGTAGCCCAATTGGCGGGGTGATTTGGTATTTTATTTATAAGGTATGTACTATCGAAGATCCATGTTTAGGTTAGGTTAGGTTAGGTTTGGTTAGAGTTGGATAAGTTTACTATTTCAGTTTTCGTTCAGTTACTTTTCTTGACTAGGTGAAGATAAAAATATAATTCATGCTCATTCCATTTTATTTTCAAATGAATGCATAGTACAAAGATATTAAAATGGCATAGCTAAATTCATAGCTACTGCATCTAGTAGGGAGAGTGTTATTTTTACTTTACACATCGCGTTTCGGCAAGAAAAATAGCAATTTGTATCTTTCTTTTTATTAAGACGGAATAAATAATTATTATTGATGTAAAAATACCCTCCTTTATTAGCTATCCGCTCCATTGCAAACGACTTCAGTAACTAAATTGAAAACATAGCAAAAGCCAATTTATATAGCAGCGTTTGGTCGAATGGGACACATAAAAGCGTTCGGTCGAATGGGACACATAAAAACCGCACGTTTCGGCGGAATTCGGTCGAATGGAACACCTCAAAAACCGCCTTCGGTCGAATGGGACTTGAGCGTTTATTCTAAGTGAAAACGTGGCGCTGTGTTCGAAAAAATAGTCATAAAGGTTAAAATGCCCGCTATAACGGATATACTTGAAAATTATGTATGCAACATATTTATAGGTGGATTGTAGGAAAAAAGGGGCGCTGAGTTCGACAACAATAGTCTTGCGAGTGTCAGGGTGGTGGTTGTCCGCCATAGGGCTTGTCGATAAATAAGTCCAGTTTATGACGTTTATGGGAATATAATTAAAGAAATAGATTAAACATTCGAATGCTACTGATTTATAGGTTGTTTCTAAGTGAAAGAGGTGCAGTGAGTTCGAAGTGTCTCGCCAGTGTCAGGGTGGGCAGTGTGCCGCCAGAGGGCGGTAAACCATGCCAATGCGAAATAAACACAGTACAAAACGTGTAAAGTTTAATAACAATCGTACAACCCTATTTATTAACATTGAAAAATTAATAAAAGAGCATAATGACGTCACGTTTTCAAAAAATTAAAGTAAACAATATCTAAACGTACACAATGTTCGCGAAAGAGCTAGGCAGTTCTCTCGGGTGTAAAAAGAGAAGAGCGTGAGTGCGAGCTCCACTTTCGGATATAAAAAGAGAAGAGCGCTAGCGCGAGCGTCCACTCTCGGGTGTAAAAAGAGAAGATCGCGAGCGCGAGCTCCACTTTCGGATATAAATAGAGAAGAGCGCGAGCGCGAGCGTCCACTATCGGGTGTAAAAAGAGAAGAGCGCGAGCGCGAGCGTCCACTCTCGGGTGTAAAAAGAGAAGATCGCGAGCGCGAGCTCCACTTTCGGATATAAATAGAGAAGAGCGCGAGCCCGAGCGTCCACTATCGGGTGTAAAAAGAGAAGATCGCGAGCGCGAGCTCCACTTTCGGATATAAATAGAGAAGAGCGCGAGCGCGAGCGTCCACTATCGGGTGTAAAAAGAGAAGAGCGCGAGCGCGAGCGCGAGCGTCCACTCTCGGGTGTAAAAAGAGAAGATCGCGAGCGCGAGCTCCACTTTCGGATATAAATAGAGAAGAGCGCGAGCGCGAGCGTCCACTATCGGGTGTAAAAAGAGAAGATCGCGAGCGCGAGCTCCACTTTCGGATATAAATAGAGAAGAGCGCGAGCGCGATCGTCCACTTTCGGATATAAATAGAGAAGAGCGCGAGCGCGAGCGTCCACTATCGGGTGTAAAAAGAGAAGAGCGCGAGCGCGAGCGCGAGCGTCCACTCTCGGGTGTAAAAAGAGAAGATCGCGAGCGCGAGCTCCACTTTCGGATATAAATAGAGAAGAGCGCGAGCGCGAGCGTCCACTATCGGGTGTAAAAAGAGAAGATCGCGAGCGCGAGCTCCACTTTCGGATATAAATAGAGAAGAGCGCGAGCGCGATCGTCCACTTTCGGATATAAATAGAGAAGAGCGCGAGCGCGAGCGTCCACTCTCGGGTGTAAAAAGAGAAGATCGCGAGCGCGAGCTCCACTTTCGGATATAAATAGAGAAGAGCGCGAGCGCGAGCGTCCACTATCGGGTGTAAAAAGAGAAGATCGCGAGCGCGAGCTCCACTTTCGGATATAAATAGAGAAGAGCGCGAGCGCGAGCGTCCACTATCGGGTGTAAAAAGAGAAGAGCGCGAGCGCGAGCGCGAGCGTCCACTCTCGGGTGTAAAAAGAGAAGATCGCGAGCGCGAGCTCCACTTTCGGATATAAATAGAGAAGAGCGCGAGCGCGAGCGTCCACTATCGGGTGTAAAAAGAGAAGATCGCGAGCGCGATCGTCCACTTTCGGATATAAAAAGAGAAGATCGCGAGCGCGAGCTCCACTTTCGGATATAAAAAGAGAAGAGCGCGAGCGCGAGCGTCCACTCTCGGGTGTAAAAAGAGAAGATCGCGAGCGCGAGCTCCACTTTCGGATATAAATAGAGAAGAGCGCGAGCGCGAGCGTCCACTATCGGGTGTAAAAAGAGAAGATCGCGAGCGCGAGCTCCACTTTCGGATATAAATAGAGAAGAGCGCGAGCGCGATCGTCCACTTTCGGATATAAATAGAGAAGAGCGCGAGCGCGAGCGTCCACTCTCGGGTGTAAAAAGAGAAGATCGCGAGCGCGAGCTCCACTTTCGGATATAAATAGAGAAGAGCGCGAGCGCGAGCGTCCACTATCGGGTGTAAAAAGAGAAGATCGCGAGCGCGAGCTCCACTTTCGGATATAAATAGAGAAGAGCGCGAGCGCGATCGTCCACTTTCGGATATAAATAGAGAAGAGCGCGAGCGCGAGCGTCCACTCTCGGGTGTAAAAAGAGAAGATCGCGAGCGCGAGCTCCACTTTCGGATATAAATAGAGAAGAGCGCGAGCGCGAGCGTCCACTATCGGGTGTAAAAAGAGAAGATCGCGAGCGCGAGCTCCACTTTCGGATATAAATAGAGAAGAGCGCGAGCGCGAGCGTCCACTATCGGGTGTAAAAAGAGAAGAGCGCGAGCGCGAGCGCGAGCGTCCACTCTCGGGTGTAAAAAGAGAAGATCGCGAGCGCGAGCTCCACTTTCGGATATAAATAGAGAAGAGCGCGAGCGCGAGCGTCCACTATCGGGTGTAAAAAGAGAAGATCGCGAGCGCGATCGTCCACTTTCGGATATAAAAAGAGAAGATCGCGAGCGCGAGCTCCACTTTCGGATATAAAAAGAGAAGAGCGCGAGCGCGAGCGTCCACTCTCGGGTGTAAAAAGAGAAGATCGCGAGCGCGAGCTCCACTTTCGGATATAAATAGAGAAGAGCGCGAGCGCGAGCGTCCACTATCGGGTGTAAAAAGAGAAGATCGCGAGCGCGAGCTCCACTTTCGGATATAAATAGAGAAGAGCGCGAGCGCGAGCGTCCACTATCGGGTGTAAAAAGAGAAGATCGCGAGCGCGATCGTCCACTTTCGGATATAAAAAGAGAAGATCGCGAGCGCGAGCTCCACTTTCGGATATAAAAAGAGAAGAGCGCGAGCGCGAGCGTCCACTCTCGGGTGTAAAAAGAGAAGATCGCGAGCGCGAGCTCCACTTTCGGATATAAATAGAGAAGAGCGCGAGCGCGAGCGTCCACTATCGGGTGTAAAAAGAGAAGATCGCGAGCGCGAGCTCCACTTTCGGATATAAATAGAGAAGAGCGCGAGCGCGATCGTCCACTTTCGGATATAAATAGAGAAGAGCGCGAGCGCGAGCGTCCACTCTCGGGTGTAAAAAGAGAAGATCGCGAGCGCGAGCTCCACTTTCGGATATAAATAGAGAAGAGCGCGAGCGCGAGCGTCCACTATCGGGTGTAAAAAGAGAAGATCGCGAGCGCGAGCTCCACTTTCGGATATAAATAGAGAAGAGCGCGAGCGCGATCGTCCACTTTCGGATATAAATAGAGAAGAGCGCGAGCGCGAGCGTCCACTCTCGGGTGTAAAAAGAGAAGATCGCGAGCGCGAGCTCCACTTTCGGATATAAATAGAGAAGAGCGCGAGCGCGAGCGTCCACTATCGGGTGTAAAAAGAGAAGATCGCGAGCGCGAGCTCCACTTTCGGATATAAATAGAGAAGAGCGCGAGCGCGAGCGTCCACTATCGGGTGTAAAAAGAGAAGAGCGCGAGCGCGAGCGCGAGCGTCCACTCTCGGGTGTAAAAAGAGAAGATCGCGAGCGCGAGCTCCACTTTCGGATATAAATAGAGAAGAGCGCGAGCGCGAGCGTCCACTATCGGGTGTAAAAAGAGAAGATCGCGAGCGCGATCGTCCACTTTCGGATATAAAAAGAGAAGATCGCGAGCGCGAGCTCCACTTTCGGATATAAAAAGAGAAGAGCGCGAGCGCGAGCGTCCACTCTCGGGTGTAAAAAGAGAAGATCGCGAGCGCGAGCTCCACTTTCGGATATAAATAGAGAAGAGCGCGAGCGCGAGCGTCCACTATCGGGTGTAAAAAGAGAAGATCGCGAGCGCGAGCTCCACTTTCGGATATAAATAGAGAAGAGCGCGAGCGCGAGCGTCCACTATCGGGTGTAAAAAGAGAAGAGCGCGAGCGCGAGCGCGAGCGTCCACTCTCGGGTGTAAAAAGAGAAGATCGCGAGCGCGAGCTCCACTTTCGGATATAAATAGAGAAGAGCGCGAGCGCGAGCGTCCACTATCGGGTGTAAAAAGAGAAGATCGCGAGCGCGAGCTCCACTTTCGGATATAAATAGAGAAGAGCGCGAGCGCGATCGTCCACTTTCGGATATAAATAGAGAAGAGCGCGAGCGCGAGCGTCCACTATCGGGTGTAAAAAGAGAAGAGCGCGAGCGCGAGCGCGAGCGTCCACTCTCGGGTGTAAAAAGAGAAGATCGCGAGCGCGAGCTCCACTTTCGGATATAAATAGAGAAGAGCGCGAGCGCGAGCGTCCACTATCGGGTGTAAAAAGAGAAGATCGCGAGCGCGAGCTCCACTTTCGGATATAAATAGAGAAGAGCGCGAGCGCGAGCGTCCACTATCGGGTGTAAAAAGAGAAGAGCGCGAGCGCGAGCGTCCACTCTCGGGTGTAAAAAGAGAAGATCGCGAGCGCGAGCTCCACTTTCGGATATAAATAGAGAAGAGCGCGAGCGCGAGCGTCCACTATCGGGTGTAAAAAGAGAAGATCGCGAGCGCGAGCTCCACTTTCGGATATAAATAGAGAAGAGCGCGAGCGCGAGCGTCCACTATCGGGTGTAAAAAGAGAAGAGCGCGAGCGCGAGCGTCCACTCTCGGGTGTAAAAAGAGAAGATCGCGAGCGCGAGCTCCACTTTCGGATATAAATAGAGAAGAGCGCGAGCGCGAGCGTCCACTATCGGGTGTAAAAAGAGAAGATCGCGAGCGCGAGCTCCACTTTCGGATATAAATAGAGAAGAGCGCGAGCGCGAGCGTCCACTATCGGGTGTAAAAAGAGAAGAGCGCGAGCGCGAGCGTCCACTCTCGGGTGTAAAAAGAGAAGATCGCGAGCGCGAGCTCCACTTTCGGATATAAATAGAGAAGAGCGCGAGCGCGAGCGTCCACTATCGGGTGTAAAAAGAGAAGATCGCGAGCGCGAGCTCCACTTTCGGATATAAATAGAGAAGAGCGCGAGCGCGAGCGTCCACTATCGGGTGTAAAAAGAGAAGAGCGCGAGCGCGAGCGCGAGCGTCCACTCTCGGGTGTAAAAAGAGAAGATCGCGAGCGCGAGCTCCACTTTCGGATATAAATAGAGAAGAGCGCGAGCGCGAGCGTCCACTATCGGGTGTAAAAAGAGAAGATCGCGAGCGCGAGCTCCACTTTCGGATATAAATAGAGAAGAGCGCGAGCGCGATCGTCCACTTTCGGATATAAATAGAGAAGAGCGCGAGCGCGAGCGTCCACTATCGGGTGTAAAAAGAGAAGAGCGCGAGCGCGAGCGCGAGCGTCCACTCTCGGGTGTAAAAAGAGAAGATCGCGAGCGCGAGCTCCACTTTCGGATATAAATAGAGAAGAGCGCGAGCGCGAGCGTCCACTATCGGGTGTAAAAAGAGAAGATCGCGAGCGCGAGCTCCACTTTCGGATATAAATAGAGAAGAGCGCGAGCGCGATCGTCCACTTTCGGATATAAATAGAGAAGAGCGCGAGCGCGAGCGTCCACTATCGGGTGTAAAAAGAGAAGAGCGCGAGCGCGAGCGCGAGCGTCCACTCTCGGGTGTAAAAAGAGAAGATCGCGAGCGCGAGCTCCACTTTCGGATATAAATAGAGAAGAGCGCGAGCGCGAGCGTCCACTATCGGGTGTAAAAAGAGAAGATCGCGAGCGCGAGCTCCACTTTCGGATATAAATAGAGAAGAGCGCGAGCGCGATCGTCCACTTTCGGATATAAATAGAGAAGAGCGCGAGCGCGAGCGTCCACTCTCGGGTGTAAAAAGAGAAGATCGCGAGCGCGAGCTCCACTTTCGGATATAAATAGAGAAGAGCGCGAGCGCGAGCGTCCACTATCGGGTGTAAAAAGAGAAGATCGCGAGCGCGAGCTCCACTTTCGGATATAAAAAGAGAAGAGCGCGAGCGCGAGCTCCACTTTCGGATATAAATAGAGAAGAGCGCGAGCGCGATCGTCCACTTTCGGATATAAATAGAGAAGAGCGCGAGCGCGAGCGTCCACTATCGGGTGTAAAAAGAGAAGAGCGCGAGCGCGAGCGCGAGCGTCCACTCTCGGGTGTAAAAAGAGAAGATCGCGAGCGCGAGCTCCACTTTCGGATATAAATAGAGAAGAGCGCGAGCGCGAGCGTCCACTATCGGGTGTAAAAAGAGAAGATCGCGAGCGCGAGCTCCACTTTCGGATATAAATAGAGAAGAGCGCGAGCGCGATCGTCCACTTTCGGATATAAATAGAGAAGAGCGCGAGCGCGAGCGTCCACTATCGGGTGTAAAAAGAGAAGAGCGCGAGCGCGAGCGCGAGCGTCCACTCTCGGGTGTAAAAAGAGAAGATCGCGAGCGCGAGCTCCACTTTCGGATATAAATAGAGAAGAGCGCGAGCGCGAGCGTCCACTATCGGGTGTAAAAAGAGAAGATCGCGAGCGCGAGCTCCACTTTCGGATATAAATAGAGAAGAGCGCGAGCGCGATCGTCCACTTTCGGATATAAATAGAGAAGAGCGCGAGCGCGAGCGTCCACTCTCGGGTGTAAAAAGAGAAGATCGCGAGCGCGAGCTCCACTTTCGGATATAAATAGAGAAGAGCGCGAGCGCGAGCGTCCACTCTCGGGTGTAAAAAGAGAAGATCGCGAGCGCGAGCTCCACTTTCGGATATAAATAGAGAAGAGCGCGAGCGCGAGCGTCCACTATCGGGTGTAAAAAGAGAAGAGCGCGAGCGCGAGCGTCCACTCTCGGGTGTAAAAAGAGAAGATCGCGAGCGCGAGCTCCACTTTCGGATATAAATAGAGAAGAGCGCGAGCGCGAGCGTCCACTATCGGGTGTAAAAAGAGAAGATCGCGAGTGCGAGCTCCACTTTCGGATATAAATAGAGAAGAGCGCGAGCGCGATCGTCCACTATCGGGTGTAAAAAGAGAAGATCGCGAGCGCGAGCTCCACTTTCGGATATAAAAAGAGAAGAGCGCGAGCGCGATCGTCCACTTTCGGATATAAAAAGAGAAGATCGCGAGCGCGAGCTCCACTTTCGGATATAAAAAGAGAAGAGCGCGAGCGCGAGCGTCCACTATCGGGTGTAAAAAGAGAAGATCGCGAGCGCGAGCTCCACTTTCGGATTTAAAAAGAGAAGAGCGCGAGCGCGATCGTCCACTTTCGGGTGTAAAAAGAGAAGATCGCGAGCGCGAGCTCCACTTTCGGATATAAAAAGAGAAGAGCGCGAGCGCGAGCGTCCACTCTCGGGTGTAAAAAGAGAAGAGCGTGAGTGCGAGCTCCACTTTCGGATATAAAAAGAGAAGAGCGCGAGCGCGAGCGTCCACTCTCGGGTGTAAAACGAGAAGATCGCGAGCGCGAGCGTCCACTCTCAGGTGTAAAAAGAGAAGATCGCGAGCGCGAGCTCCACTTTCGGATATAAAAAGAGAAGAGCGCGAGCGCGAGCGTCCACTCGCGGGTGTAAAACGAGAAGAACGCGAGTGCGAGCTCCGACATCTGACTCTAAAGAGAGGAGTGTGAGCTCTGAAAATTGGTTTTTGCCCATCTCTGGTTCACTCTTTATACATTCTTAAGAAAAAGTTTTATCTTATATTGTCCTTTTTCTATAATTTACTTGGTAAATTATCTAACTGATATTGTATCATTAGAATCGTTACAGCTAAGCTAAGAAATGGTTGTACTAAGGATTTTAAATCAGTAAAACACTTAGGACGCGCAAGGTCTAGCATATTACTTTAGAGCACATCACTTGTCGATAAATAAGTCCAGTTTATGACGTTTATGGGAATATAATTACAGATCTTGCCCGTTATTTGATTTCACTACTTTTATGGCCTAGAGTAATATAGGACGTGACGTTTTTGTTTAAAGGACCTTGCAATTTTTAACCGAATGGTTTTTGGCTGTATATTAAATAAACTGAGTCGGTTTCAAATGCTTACCACTTGTGACCTCAGCGCACCATGACCTTGAAGATTTAAGTTAACCCCATCGTGTCTGTACTCATTTTTTAGCATTTTGCAATGCAAATCTAATGGTTTGAATGAAAATGCAGTGCCCTTTTCGAGTGTTGTAACAGGCAGTCTCTACACGGAGGTAACTGCGCAGAATCTATTTCACCTTGTTTTGTACAAAATAGTTCGTATCGACATTGGTTTACTTTTTTTGTTTTTGTTTTTGGTAAATATAATTGACACGTAAACTCCTGAAGACCATTAAATATTATATCTTCATGCAGATTCCCACGACGCTCGAAGGTTTGAAAAAACATCCTGAAAAAATGGTTTTTTTCTTACCAGTCCGCAAGCTTTAATTTTACCCTTTCCGGCAAAAGCGCTAATTGTGTCGCAACCCGTAAACGCGTGTAACCCCACGAATGCTTTGCATATTTTATGACCCAGGACATTAGATATCGTCGTAATATCACGAAGTCTTATACAAGTTTGACTTCCAACTTTTTTGGTAGATTGGGCTTGAAATAATTTTCGCAAAAGCCAGGAAAAGTACGAAACCATCAGTCTTCCGAATTGATAACGATCGATTTAAGACCTTCTTTCGAGGCGTGAAGCACCAGTCTAGTGTCCGCTTCCTCGTGTGACGATTCCAAGTCTTCTACTTCCATGGTGTAGCTATTTGTTAGCTTATGGCATTTTTCCTCGCATGCCACGTAAAGAGCTAGTCTTATTGAAAATAGCTTGTCTGTAATTAATCTCCTTTGAACCATTCTTCAATTAAAAGCTTGATAAAGGACGCCTTGTTCTCAGTACTGCTCAAAACGTCCTTCCATTTTTTAACTATATGATTTGCATTGATGTTTTTAAAATAGGGTCCTCGTTTTTCTCCTCGGAGATCTCGCTCCATACCTTTAATAGATTTATCTCGGTAAACGTCAAACACGACGTCTATTCTGTTGCTATCTTATCCTAACTTCAAAACTAGCGCAAGAAAATCTTTAGCAATTTCTCTAAAAGTCAGGTTGTCCCCCGGCTTAATTTTATGAATGAGCATCATCCCGTCAATGATAAGGACAAAAGGCATTGGTATAATTTCAACAGGAGCGACATTCTTTTCAATACAACTTTCCAGACTTGCTTTATTCGTTTTGCGAAGGATACCGTTTGGCGTCGCCAGTGTCCACGGAATAGGACCCAAAGGATTTCTATTCTGAGCTACAAGAAGCATGTGAGCAAACAGATTCCGATCTGCTTTAAGTACGACTTCGGCTTTATTGTTCTTTAGTTTGCGTGACTTCTTAACTACGTTCGTGAATGTTTGCAATTTTTGTTTACGAATAGGGTCAAAAAATATTTGCGATGGACCATCGTTCTCTAGACGTTTTTCAGAAAACTCATGAACCATTGTTCACCAATATCTTGAGCTTGGAATAGACATCTAGCTATCTCTGGTGGTGCGCTCAATGACGTCGAAATGCTTACTAGATCTCCGTTGTCGCTGCTCGTTGGGTTCACCCACTCTTTTATCGTTAAAATTAAATTATTTACTGCTAAGTGATCTTGATCTCGTCTTGCTTTTTGTAAATCTCTGTGAGATAGCTCTTTGTTCGAAGAATAAGTAATATCTCGCATGTTTTTAACGCACACACTACGGTACTCTGCAGAAAGGTAGTAACGATTCAAGGCGTTAGTTTTCAGGCTGAACCCTTTAGTACCACCAGGTATTTGCGTATCTTTGTTCGCCGTCATTTATATGGCTTGGTCGGCTGGAATTTTTCCAAAAGGATTTTTGCTTTGAAGTTGAACGGAAAAACCACCGTCCTTAAAATAATTGAAAACGTAACTTTTGCTATTTTCCAGTTCCATCATTTGAGCATAGTACACCGGCAAATATCGAGCGTAATTTATTTTGTCATAAGCAAATAGCCAGGGAATCAAGGAACGTATTGCCTGTAGATGTAAGGACCAGTCTCCCTCTCTTGCAGCTCTCAAGAGATTAAGCATTATTTCGACCATGTCTACGTACGATAACCAAAATTTCGCTAAATCCCCTCTCTCCCATTTCGAACACCTTCGATGAAATCTTCGAAAAGCGATAACACCGATTGACTTGATTCACAATTTAACAATTCCTCCCACTCTCTTTGCGTAATGTCGCCTGTTTGATTCGTGAACAAATTTTTCAATTCGGTTACGCCTTTTGATAGATCTGGGTGATTACTATCCAACTAGGGAACGAACTCTTCCCGAGCTAAACGAAGTATAGCTTCGTAAACAAACTTGTGCAGTCGAACTGCCCTGTTGTATTGTCGACTGTTGATTACGTTGTTGACGCTTCCTTCTGAGATTACACCAGCTTCGACAACTAGATCCCTCAGACCCGCATCTTGAAAACGTGTGCCAAGAATCAACTGCAGAACGCAAATAGTATGAAAATCACCCATTCTTAAAACTAGATGCTTGTATTTCACCGGGTGTTTCCAGGTTATTTCAGCTGCCTTTGCGTACAAGGCTTGGTCAAATACACAAACGACACTTTCAATTTCAAGCTGCTGCAAAATATCTCGTGATTGTTCGAGGATTTCATACACTGTATTCATATTCGTGGCTGGCGAATTAATTGTAGGCAGGTAGCCTATTGTATCGCCATTAACTGAAATGTCACTCCTTGTCAAAATGTTGAAGCCAGTCCAACTTGGTGTTTCAACATTATAATACCGAGATACCACCCAAATGTAGTTTTTCTGTCTCGTAACAGACGAAATAGTGTTCTGCTGGAAATTCAGAGGTTTAACTAGCGTAGGTCTTACTCTCTTTCCGGTATTGTATTCGGTTAATGGAAAATAATTTAGGGTTAAAGTTCTCGGTTTGTCCCTTTTAACTTTTTGCAAAGGAAGGCACATCAGTGGTCCAAAGAATTGAGGTTGAATAGCAATTCCATTCACTCTATGCGAAGTACCTCCCCCGTCAACTGTCTCTTCAAGACGATCCATATTGTCCCACACAAGTGTCGTAAAAAGATCGGGAACTATATTCGTGGGTAATAGGACTTTTCGAATATCTTGAGCGGTTGAATTTATTTTTTCGACACAAAATGCCGTTTCAATTTCCTCTAGTACTGTATAGGATATAGAATGTCCAAGGCGATTCAAAATTTTAATAAATTCAATATTGCCAGTTAATGATTTAACCATAAATGACAATAGAACTTGTTTGGGTGAACGATATTTTCCACAAGATATAACGTAAATTATGTCTTGGCAAATAGATTTAATTACAGTCTCGGTTTTCAGACTGTAGCTTCCAGTATTATTTCCTGTGATAATTAAATTCAAACACTCCTTGAGAGACTATGGTACGTTGATAAGTTCCTCGGTCAATTCCGAAGGATGGGGTGGCCATCGAGATTCTTCTAATTCCTTCACATCTGACCTGATCCTATAACAGGCTGATCTCAGTGAAGTGTCGCCATTACACGAGCGTACGATTGTCAGTTTCTCTTTAAGACTTAAATTTTCTTTTACCAGTGTCGCAGTTGCAAGGTTATCTGGATACACTATAACTTTACTTTTAACGTTAGAAATAATGTGAAGAGAAGTTCCGAATTCTGCTTCTAATTTTCTCCTTAAGTGTTTCTTTGTAGTAGGACGAATAGTTTCAACTCCACGTTTTCGTAGGTTTGCAATGACAATATCCGCCAGGTCACTCATCATAATTGCTCTAGGAGTTACAAATAGATCGTTTCTTATATATGCACATAGATCTCTGAAAGCCTTTTTTTCTAGCTGAGTTTCTTCATCTTCGTTGGTTCCACTTTTCCTTGTCGCATTTTCATCCATTGAAAGCCTTGTATAATATCGATAGCAACTTTTGTGATAATGTGCTTCTGCAGCTACGATATCTCGACTTACAAGGCTAAGGATACGATTGTCTAATTTTTGCGTAGCTGCTGCTCTAACTTTAGCGTCTGCACGTAAAGTTCAACATAAAATAAGCGGCTCTCGGCTTTTACTTCCTTTCACGTATTTTCCAACTTTTTGGCAAAATATACATTCTGGTTTATAAACTGTTGAAGTAGAAGGTAACTCTCGTATCGATCGTTTAGTTTTCAGTTGGTCATCTTCTCTGCCATGGCTGCTTTCTTTGGTTTGAATTGCCTGAAGTTGCTTTTTCATTGTAAGTAAACTTCGGCAAATACTAAAAGGCCAACTAGCCAACTTGGCCAACTTGGCCCACTAAATAGCTAAGGTATGTGGGAACTTGGCCAACTTTGGAAACTTTGTTTCTACATGATTTTCACGCGACATTTAAATGTTTTTCATTATAAATTAAATTTTACTATAATTTCATTTAAATTATCCATATTTCCAAAACATTTTTGTACCTCTTGGGGAAAAGATTACCTTCCAGTTGGCCTTTTAGTAGAGAAATGACCCACCCGAGGTTTACGTCTCTTTCGGACGTTATAGGAAAAAGCCAACCGCGCAATACCGAGTTAATATAACGAAATTAAGGTAATTTTTTATTACTTATTATATTTCACGCCAGTCAGATACGTTTTTACTCCCTTTTGGACGTTTCAAGAAATGGCCAACCCGGCGTTAACGTCTCTTTCCGACGTATAAGGAAAAAGCCAACGACGTCCATTCGCCGAAATGGTTAACAACAGTAACATCTCTGAGATCCGGTAGAACTCGCGACGGAGGAAATAAGTTTAAAGTGTTGGACATAACGAACCCATATTATATAGTTATAAATTGCAATAAAAACGTATTTAGCCCAATGTTTTAGTAAAATTATACGTTTAAATTATAATTAATATTATAAATATTGTTGATTCACATTGAATATTATATAAGAAATGTTATTGATGAATATTGTTTTAGCCAACCGCGTTTTGACATTTCGAGAAATGGCCAACCCGGCGTTAACGTCTCTTTCGGACGTTTTAGGAAAAAGCCAACCGCGCCATACCGAGTTAATATCGCGAAATTAAAGTAATTTTTTCTTACTTATTATATTTCACGCCAGTCAGATACGTTTTTACTCCTTTTTGGACGTTTCAAGAAATGGCCAACCCGGCGTTAACGTATCTTTCGGACGTTTTAGGAAAAAGCCAACCGCGCCATACCGAGTTAATATCACGAAATTAAAGTAATTTTTTCTTACTTATTATATTTCACGCCAGTCAGATACGTTTTTACTCCTTTTTGGACGTTTCAAGAAATGGCCAACCCGGCGTTAACGTATCTTTCGGACGTTTTAGGAAAAAGCCAACCGCGCCATACCGAGTTAATATCACGAAATTAAAGTAATTTTTTATTACTTATTATATTTCACGCCAGTCAGATACGTTTTTACTCCTTTTTGGACGTTTCAAGAAATGGCCAACCCGGAGTTAACGTCTCTTTCGGACGTTTTAGGAAAAAGCCAACCGCGCCATAGCGAGTTAATATCACGAAATTAAAGTAATTTTTTCTTACTTATTATATTTCACGCCAGTCAGATACGTTTTTACTCCTTTTTGGACGTTTCAAGAAATGGCCAACCCGGCGTTAACGTCTCTTTCGGACGTTTTAGGAAAAAGCCAACCGCGCTATACCCAGTTAATAACTTCCAAATCTGGTTAAGTTGTTTTTTGACGTTTCAAGAAATGGCCAACCCGGCGTTAACGTCTCTTTCGGACGTTTTAGGAAAAAGCCAACCGCGCCATACCGAGTTAATATCACGAAATTAAAGTAATTTTTTATTACTTATTATATTTCACGCCAGTCACGATACGTTTTTACTCCTTTTTGGACGTTTCAAGAAATGGCCAACCCGGCGTTAACGTCTCTTTCGGACGTTTTAGGAAAAAGCCAACGTTTTTAATCCTTTTTGGACGTTTCAAGAAATGGCCAACCAGATGTTTACGTCTCTTTCCGACGTTTTTGGAAAAAGCCAACCGCGCATTACCGAGTTAATATTAGTTGCAAGTCCTTTTTCGACGATTCAAGAAACGTGTGTTTACGAATGTATAGGCCTTTGGACCTATTAAGAAAAAGCCAACCCGGCTTACCATGGTAGCATAAAAAACTTAATATCTAGTGGTAGGCCTTTACCTTGAAATTCATTATTGAAGTTCTTTTCGGTTGTTTTTTGAATTGGCTAGTATACCGTTTCCTAACGAATTAAACTTATTACAAGAAAGTTTTAATTCACTATCTAAAAGCGACATATAACCCAAAAGGTTTTCAGAATACGTTTTTGAAACCTGCTACCTTAAAACCTTTATCCAACGAGTTAGCCTTTTTGGAACGATTCCTATGCCTTCTCTCCTTGTATTGTTGCTTGTATCTCCGAGCCACTAGACGGCCTAAAAATATGATTCTTTTTACAGGCTCGAACGTACCATTGACACATAAAATCAAGTATCAACCTACTGGTTATATATATATTGTATAGCTCTATTGTTTAAATAATATTAGCTATTTTTACTATTTACGGTTAATAAAATAAAGCAAAATACAAATCAAAGAAAACTTTAATTCTTAAAAAAGGTTGCTTTATAATGTTGTAATATTTAAATAATTTTTTAAATACGTGTTTGAGCGGGAATTTCTACCTTTAATTATTGAGTTTAAATTATCTGCAGTTTATACCCGGAAATGGTGACGTGCTTCACGTGAAAAATTACTTTTTTCCCTCAATAGCTCTTTTATTAATGGGAATATTACGTCTAGTCGATTTTAGTGCAATTACTATCAATAATATAAATTCGAAAAAAATAAAAATAAATAATGATAAATGAACACGTTAAAAATATATGTTGCTAACACAAAAAATAAATTAGTGATTGATACCGAGGTATCAATAATGTAAGACGCAATTTGATACTTCAATAAAAAATTCAAACAATGTTTAGACTTCATAAGCGACCTGGTTCAAGCCATGCTTTCACGAAACCAGTTTCCAATTGTACGTTAATATATCTGCGATGCAGTGGATTACTAGTATCGTACGCCACCAAAAGCTAGTAGTTTCTCTACTTGGTCGATTTCAGCTTCCACTTAAAACTGGAAGCTTCGTTTAGTTTGTAAATCACTTTAATGCTGCCAGGCTTCACCACAATCGAAAAAGGAAAGGTACAGTTGCCAATAACTAGAATCATTAGTCAACCGAAAGCTAGTTATTTTTCATCTTGGACGAATGTAGTTTCTGCTTGAAACGTAATATTGTACAGGTGTCGGTAACTAGAATCGAAGGCACCCGAAAGCTAGTTAAATACGATAAGTAGTTGATCTTCACACTTTAAAGACGATCTGGTAGGCAGGAATCACTTTACAGCCGCGAGGCTTCGCTACAATCGAAGACTGCCGAAAGGTAGCGACGTGGTTACGTTAACTAGAATCGAAGGCACCCGAAAGCTAGTTAAATACGATAAGTAGTTGATCTTCACACTTTGAAGACGTAGGCAGGAATCACTTTACAGCCGCGAGGCTTCGCTACAATCGAAGACTGCCGAAAGGTAGCGACGTGGTTACGTTAACTAGAATCGAAGGCACCCGAAAGCTAGTTAAATACGATAAGTAGTTGATCTTCACACTTTGCAGACGATCTGGTAGGCAGGAATCACTTTACAGCCGCGAGGCTTCGCTACAATCGAAGACTGCCGAAAGGTAGCGACGTGGTTACGTTAACTAGAATCGAAGGCACCCGAAAGCTAGTTAAATACGATAAGTAGTTGATCTTCACACTTTGAAGACGTAGGCAGGAATCACTTTACAGCCGCGAGGCTTCGCTACAATCGAAGACTGCCGAAAGGTAGCGACGTGGTTACGTTAACTAGAATCGAAGGCACCCGAAAGCTAGTTATTTCTTCTTGGACGATTTGCTTCATTTTGGCCCTTTATGACGTTGAGATGTTTGCATTTTTCGCAAATGAAGTATTTTTTGTTTTTTTGCTGATTTACACATGTTACGTGATACCAGTGATGTTTCGCAACGCAAAGAACTTGTTTGTCTTTTCTTTTTCCTTTACATTCATCCTGTAGTGTACATATTGTATAGTTAAGTTCTAAGTTTGCAATCCATTGGCTAGTTATGACTTCAGTGGCTTCTGCGGCGTGTTTAATTTCGTCAATATTTAATGCTTCGTACATTTGTATGACTTCGGTAGGGTTTATTACTTCTGTTCTAAAAAATGGTTTTCTTTGAGGGTGATCTCTAAGCGAAACGAAAAGCATCCATTTTCGTCCTTTTTCACTAGACATGACTTCGGTTTTTTTACCATTTAATATTGAATGCAAATAGTATGTAACATAAACGCCGCAGTCAATTCCGTTCGGTTGTTTAGGGCAATCATTACTGGTAATACAGCGCCATCCTTTTAAATCGCATTTTAAATTTGCCAAGTCGTAAGCCATCCATGCCAAGGTTAAAAGCAACTTAAAGTGAATTTTAACATACTGGAACGTTTGGTTGAATCCGTCTAAAATGTAAACCGTTTTATTTTTAAAATGAATTATTCCCAATAACCAGTGGTTTCCGGAGAACGGTTTTGGCCCCGGAAGTAACACCGCTACGATATCTTTATTGAGAGCTTCGTATGTCTGAAGACCTCTTCCAATAGTGGAAATACATTCCGGGGATCTAGTTTTATTTTCTAATGCATTATACAAATTGGAATATAAATTGGCGCACACAAAATGAACGTGTTTAGACAATTTCTTTTCCGAAATCAAAATGTTCATACAATCTTCGATAATAAAATTACTTAGATAAGTATTTGGAACTAGGCTTTCGGTTCGTTCCCCAAATATTTTGAAGTGATGAGGTTCAATTTGTTTGTATGGAACATCATTAAATTCACAACCTACAGTATTAGGCAATGCACTTTTCTCCTCAGTTCTGGATTTGTTTTTGGTACTTAACCGACCACCGAAACGGAAGCTTTTAGATTTTTCGTTTGATGTAACTGTTTTGTGGGGTGGTTCTTGCACCTCGACGCCGGGGCATACCTGATCGATAAGCGCCACAATGTCTGCGATCTCCGCGTCTTGAGCTGTCAATTTTGGGTCTTCTAATGTTGCGACTTTTGCGTCTTGATCTGGCGAATTTGTATTAGTTCGTTTACGTCGAAATTGACTTAAATGCTTTTGGCGAATTAGAGAGTGGCGCGCCGGACTTGGTTCAATAGCTGACTCGCTTATATCTCCAAAAACCACATTTTTACCTCGTTTCGGTGTCGATTGAAGAGCGTTTATCGAGTCGGGGGCGTCAGTGTACGTATAGTCATAATCGCCACGTTTTGGGGTTTTCCTTCCGGTTCGATGTTTGTTTTTACGAAGTTCGGAAAGATGATACTCTGGAATCTTCAGTTTCACTGGAGGTCGGTTGTCTAATAATATTTCCACGGCCTGAATGTGGTAACAATTTTGTCCACCATTACATCCGCACCAAGCGATAGACTTAGTCATCGTAACTGAGTAGGTCTCAGATTTTTTAAACGGATTTCTAACGATGTAACACTGCGCGTCCGCCGAATAGAAAACATCTCCGTTATTGAAACATATTGATGCTATAGCGCGGTCAGATAGCCTTTCATTTGGTTTGTCATTTTCTTCTTGCTCCAACATGCATTTAAATTCTCCTTTTCGAACAGAGTCAACAATATCGCTTTCTGCGCATAGCTTGATATCCGGTAGTTTTAACTCGGAAGCGTTTTTATATGCGGGCTTTACGTAGTAATTACCCAGATTTCGATAACCCCTGTTAAATTCATTTAAAAGGTATAATTGATATATTACTAAAACCAGGACTAGTTGATCTTCCTTCAACTCGTAATCCCCCCTGGCGTCTTTCAGTTGTTTATTTATACTTTCTAGTACATTATTTGTAGGTATTTGTTTACCATCTCGGAAAATTGCAAATTTTTTAAACTTGGCAAGTATAGCTCTTTCCTTTAAATCGATTTTCAAATGCTTGTCAGCGTAAGTAAGAAATGGCTCTGACCAGGAATCCCGGAATTCTTCGTATTGCGCGTCAAATTCTTCCTCCGACTCGCACTTTAATAAATCCGTGATGTGGTTGGTGTAGGCGCTAATGTCTTCCGCCTTTGCGTTGCGTTTTTTCAGCCACACCTTTATGTCTCTTAAAATGTGGTTGTGACAAAAAATTAGATTGTTATTTCCGACCTCACTTGATTCGATAATGGCTTGTACTAGTCCTTGTTCACGGTCAGTGACTATTGGAGTGTTTTGTCCGTATATGTCCAATTGAAGTTACGGGACTACGAATTCGTTCCAGAAAAATTTGTGTCTAGCCATAAACTTTCTCGTATGTAGGATGAACAAGACGGGGAAAATTTTATCTCCTTCGATCTCCGTGTTTTTCATACCAACGGTGGAGACGTAGAAATTTCCCAGTTCGAAAGTCGTATCGTAACTGATCAATTGTTCGATATCTGGGTCTTCATTTGATTTAATTAGAAGACGTCTCGCCAAAGCTATAGCTTCCGGGTGACCAAAAACTACATAGAATTCATTCCAGTATTGAATGTTGTGAATTGTTCCATTTAGAGGACCTTGAGCCAAAGTCATAAGGTTGTATAAACCATCTTTGCTGATTCTCCTCTGTTGATCAGCCGCATATTTGAAATTCTGAGCTTGTTTGCTGTTTCGAGCGCATATATCTTCGACTTCGGTATATGGCGGAATTTTATCATTGCAACCATCAAACTCCTTTGTTGTTTGAATTATGGTTTCTCTGTAAGCTGATTGAGGTCGTGTGTTCTTTCCGACTTTATCTTTCAATTCACTCGTGACAGATGGGAGAGTTCGAACCCATGAACGGTCGTGCATTTTGTCATTACCGTGTGGTCTTTCTTCCCATAAGGTCTCGTCACCCAAATATTGAACGACACTCACTATTTTATTACGATCCGTAGGATTTCTTACTACTTGAGTAATTTTTCTGAATGACTTGCAGAATTTGCCGTCGGACGTTTTCATGTAGCTATAGTACTTTATAACAGGCGTATCGATAGCGGATTTGGTATTTTTTCCAACCTTCCACCTAATTCTATCGCATTCAGTATTCCTTAAATGTTTTTCGGAAACGCAATACACAAAAATATCGCCACCGTGAATTTCATTAAGTAAAGGAGGTATTTCTAAAATTTGACCTTCAAAGGTATTATTTTCTACTTTTGCTATAATTTCTAGCACTCTCTCCAGTGGCAACGATTCATTTATATTTTTCATGTAAGCCTTTCCCGTACAGGTTTCACTTAAGGTTACATCCATATGATCGTCCACTTTTTGCAGAAAAAAATATTATTACTATTATTGTTACATTAGTAATTTTAGTATTAGATATCGCCGAGGGGCAGATCACTCTATTGAGGAGTGTCATAATAAATCTACAGATTTAATTTGAAACGGATTTAATTATGATTTTAACACGCGAGAGGGCAATAAATAATCAAAGAAGTGATCTACCCGTCGGATATTTTGCAAACACAAACCTATAATTACTAATTTTGGGAAGAACCTATCGCAAATAGGCTTGACGCATACGAAAAAGTTTTAAATTTAAATTAAATTTAAATTCGTTTTAATATAGAAGGAACTTCTTTTATTAATACCATGAATCTATTTATACCATGAATATTCAACTCTATCATTAGCCACGGTATACTCTGAGGGAAGGCGGGGCAGGGCCTATTTTCACGCCGTACGAGTGATTTACCTTTCTTAAGCCAAAAAGATCGAAATTGGAATTGATGTCATTTTTGGTCTAGAATAGATAGTTTACAAAAAGCAGAGTTACCGCGAACTGATTTCTTACGTACGAGGTTCGCGTAATTTTGCTAAAAATAAGTATATAATATAAAAATAGTAATAATTATTTGCTAGAATCAAAACACAAAATGAAGGACTGTAACTCCAATCTTTTGAAAGTGATTCTATCGAGTGCCTGCGAGGTTTTTAACAATTTAAAAATGGAAACTATCTCTGAAAAGCTAAGCCTCGGTGATACTTTGGAAGAAAACCTGAGTTTGACAACTTTTGTTTTCAGTGTTTGCCCTTTTTATTATTGTTAAATAAATACTCTGTTTTATTATAATGACAACTATTTCTGTATAAAGAACACCTAACCATAACCCACCATCTAAAGAACTAATGCTTCGTCTGCTTATAAATAACACCTTTATGCTCAGTCCCTATAAATTGGCTCCGCCCTACGCGTCGAGGTACCTAGGGTATTCCAGTTAAATATTCATGGCTTAAATAGATTCATGTGAATACTTTAAAAACAACACAGATTCGTGCGTTAAGGACTAGTTAGACATTTTCAATAGACCGAAAAAAATATCTCCAGTAAATGTCTCTTCTCTGCTTCAAAGTGGGATTTTAAAAAGGGGGAGATTAGTCACGTGTTCGTTGCTGCTAGCGCCATATAATTGAATTCCAGTCAAAAACGTTCAGCTTGATTTTCATTGACTCGATAAATACATCTACTTTGCTAATGTTGTTAGGCCTAGGTTATGCCCGAATCGGATTGACAAGACCAGAAAACTGTCTGCTATAAACCACAAATTTCTAAGAAATCGTTGTGCCATTACGGAAATTCTTTAAATCTAAGGCTAATCGCGCTGCGAAAAAGGTGGCCGTTGACTCCCGTTATAAACAAAAAATAAATAATAAAATAACCAAAATAATCAGCTAGGCTATACCAAGGCACCACCTTAGGCCTAAGTCATCAAGCGACTTTTGAAGCCATTAATTCAGGTGGCCGGGTTACAATGCGTAGGAGGGTGGTGGCAAGCCCTGCATGCCACGCGTTCGAGCCAACAGCTCCCTACACTAACTATTGCCGTTAACCTCGACAAGTTTTTATGGAAGGGGAAACCGAAGAACTCGGGGGAAAACCCCTTAAACCAGCGGGGAGAGAACTTGCAAACTCAACGCAGAAGGAGAGGTTCCGAGTTTTCACCCAGTGCCACAAGCTGGGATCGAACTCGGCTCCTCTTGCTGCAAGGGGAAAGTGCTAAATACTCCGCTACCCCACGAAATGTAACGAGGGTCGTGCCTGGAGCTTTTCTGGAGCTGAGGCAAAAGCTGGGGGTCCTAAACATTAGTTCTCCTATCCCGTTCAAAATCTGAAAACGTTTTCAACATAATAAAAATTTTAACCCCTCTCGAGACTTAAATTTCCACCCTCCCCATTGGCTAGGCACTCCGTAGCTTTGGCCATGGCCGCCATTGTGGTCATATTTTACTCCCCACGATAAAATCTATTAAAAAAAATGTGACGAAGAACTGCCAAGTCCCTATTATACATATCAGTTTAATTGTTAAATGTTAGATTTTAATTGACCTATATAACATATAGAACGTATATACATATGAACAATCAACAATTGAGACAAAAATGAAACTAATCAATAATATGCTTGTATTAGGGCTAGGCAGCTTTTGATGAACATTTTAAAAACTCTTACTCTCGCTAACTTGAATCCTTTTCTAATTGAAAATATTTCTTCAATGTAGAATTGAATAACTTGAATTAAATACTGGAGGTATTTAACTAAGAAATAATTCTTTAATGAGAAAATTAAGAGCACAAAAACGATCGAGATCCACAATGGCGTCTACTCGTGAAGAGAAGCGTCTCTCACAATACATGTACATACATTGACCTTTACTCTAATGCCACTAATATGCTGCCATCTATAGATAACGTCATCGCAGCAGCAACATCAAAACCACAACGCTCATGTTCCTTTGTAGACCCTTTGAAAACGAAAGCCTTTCAAAATAGCGTCTACTTCTATAGCGTCGTTTTAAACAATACGGAAACTCAGAATAACGATCCTTGGAACTTGGACAGCTATGGGTAAACCCACGAAAATTATTTTAGAAGTACGTAATGAAAGTAAAAAAGTTGGAAGAAAATCTAATCGTGAACCTTCTCGTGGGATTAATCGTGGGCCTAATCGTGGGCCTAATCGTGGGCCTAATCGTGGGCCTAATCGTGGGCCTAATCGTGGGCCTAATCGTGGGCCTAATCGTGGGCCTAATCGTGGGCCTAATCGTGGGCCTAATCGTGGGCCTAATCGTGGGCCTAATCGTGGGCCTAATCGTGGGCCTAATCGTGGGCCTAATCGTGGGCCTAATCGTGGGCCTAATCGTGGGCCTAATCGTGGGCCTAATCGTGGGCCTAATCGTGGGCCTAATCGTGGGCCTAATCGTGGGCCTAATCGTGGGCCAAATCGTGGGCCAAATCGTGGGCCAAATCGTGGGCCTCATCGTGGGCCTCATCGTGGGCCTCATCGTGGGCCTCATCGTGGGCCTCATCGTGGGCCTCATCGTGGGCCTCATCGTGGGCCTCATCGTGGGCCTCATCGTGGGCCTCATCGTGGGCCTCATCGTGGGCCTCATCGTGGGCCTCATCGTGGGCCTCATCGTGGGCCTCATCGTGGGCCTCATCGTGGGCCTCATCGTGGGCCTCATCGTGGGCCTCATCGTGGGCCTCATCGTGGGCCTCATCGTGGGCCTCATCGTGGGCCTCATCGTGGGCCTCATCGTGGGCCTCATCGTGGGCCTCATCGTGGGCCTCATCGTGGGCCTCATCGTGGGCCTCATCGTGGGCCTCATCGTGGGCCTCATCGTGGGCCTCATCGTGGGCCTCATCGTGGGCCTCATCGTGGGCCTCATCGTGGGCCAAATCGTGGGCCTAATCGTGGGCCTCATCGTGGGCCTCATCGTGGGCCTCATCGTGGGCCAAATCGTGGGCCTCATCGTGGGCCTCATCGTGGGCCTCATCGTGGGCCAAATCGTGGGCCTCATCGTGGGCCTCATCGTGGGCCTCATCGTGGGCCTCATCGTGGGCCTCATCGTGGGCCTCATCGTGGGCCTCATCGTGGGCCTCATCGTGGGCCTCATCGTGGGCCTCATCGTGGGCCTCATCGTGGGCCTCATCGTGGGCCTCATCGTGGGCCTCATCGTGGGCCTCATCGTGGGCCTCATCGTGGGCCTCATCGTGGGCCTCATCGTGGGCCTCATCGTGGGCCTCATCGTGGGCCTCATCGTGGGCCTCATCGTGGGCCTCATCGTGGGCCTCATCGTGGGCCTCATCGTGGGCCTCATCGTGGGCCTCATCGTGGGCCTCATCGTGGGCCTAATCGTGGGCCTAATCGTGGGCCTAATCGTGGGCCTAATCGTGGGCCAAATCGTGGGCCAAATCGTGGGCCAAATCGTGGGCCAAATCGTGGGCCTCATCGTGGGCCTCATCGTGGGCCTCATCGTGGGCCTCATCGTGGGCCTCATCGTGGGCCTCATCGTGGGCCTCATCGTGGGCCTCATCGTGGGCCTAATCGTGGGCCTAATCGTGGGCCTAATCGTGGGCCTAATCGTGGGCCAAATCGTGGGCCAAATCGTGGGCCTAATCGTGGGCCTAATCGTGGGCCAAATCGTGGGCCAAATCGTGGGCCTCATCGTGGGCCTCATCGTGGGCCTCATCGTGGGCCTCATCGTGGGCCTCATCGTGGGCCTCATCGTGGGCCTCATCGTGGGCCTCATCGTGGGCCTCATCGTGGGCCTCATCGTGGGCCTCATCGTGGGCCTCATCGTGGGCCTCATCGTGGGCCTCATCGTGGGCCTCATCGTGGGCCTCATCGTGGGCCTCATCGTGGGCCTCATCGTGGGCCTCATCGTGGGCCTCATCGTGGGCCTCATCGTGGGCCTCATCGTGGGCCTCATCGTGGGCCTCATCGTGGGCCTCATCGTGGGCCTCATCGTGGGCCTCATCGTGGGCCTCATCGTGGGCCTCATCGTGGGCCTCATCGTGGGCCTCATCGTGGGCCTCATCGTGGGCCTCATCGTGGGCCTCATCGTGGGCCTCATCGTGGGCCTCATCGTGGGCCTCATCGTGGGCCTCATCGTGGGCCTCATCGTGGGCCTCATCGTGGGCCTCATCGTGGGCCTCATCGTGGGCCTCATCGTGGGCCTCATCGTGGGCCTCATCGTGGGCCTCATCGTGGGCCTCATCGTGGGCCTCATCGTGGGCCTCATCGTGGGCCTCATCGTGGGCCTCATCGTGGGCCTCATCGTGGGCCTCATCGTGGGCCTCATCGTGGGCCTCATCGTGGGCCTCATCGTGGGCCTCATCGTGGGCCTCATCGTGGGCCTCATCGTGGGCCTCATCGTGGGCCTCATCGTGGGCCTCATCGTGGGCCTCATCGTGGGCCTCATCGTGGGCCTCATCGTGGGCCTCATCGTGCGAGGAATTATAGATTTAATCAAAGGCCCATGTCTAATACGACGAAGGAAAACCGTCCAACATTTGAAGGATTGGAATTGTCTGGTGATTCTCAAATGATGTACATAGGCGAAAAACATTTGAAATTCACTAAACGTAAGTGAAACCTTTTAAAACGTTAAGTCTAGCGTTAGAAACGTGAATATTAAAGTTTTTAGAATCGTATTTGCATTCCCCTAAAGTGAAAGTTTTTTAGCGGGTGGTGTAGGTAATTACAAAAACATTGGAATGGAAATTTTGGAGGATCGCCTCCTAATTTATATTTCTTAGGAGATGGTAGGAAGAATCTAAATTAAATTTGTGCCTTTTCGATTAAGTGGAGAAACCTTCTTAGGCCTCTTTTAGCCGTACTAAAATCGGTGCTATTTAAAAGGGCCCCGAATCGTTTTTACACACATTTTAATGTTTCTCCCGCGCTTGCAGGGCCGTAACCAGGGGGGGTGCCACACGGGCCGTGCCCTACCTGGAATTTGAAGTGCCCTACCTAGAATTTTTAGATGAAATTGAAATCTGAGGAAAGTGCCCTACCCAGACATTTTGGTGATCATTAAAGTTTTTCAGTTGTACGCATTTTTATTTTTATTTTTTCGTTAAAAAATTAGCAATTATTAATATAAACAAATAAAATTATAAAAAAAAATATAAACTAAAATTTTAAATATTTGACGAACCATCGCAACCATAGTCTATATATCTCTCTTCATCATTACACCTGATATAAAAAGATATTTCTATCGTGTGAGTTAAACGGTGTGTACCTACCCCACTCGAAAAGTTAAGATTATGAACTTGCAGTAAATGTAATACAAACGGGGCGCTCGTCACAGACATAGCTGCACACCAAGACTTGGTTTCGCGCTCAGTGTCACCAAACGTTTTGTTTGGCCTTAGTCTCGTCTCGGTCTCACAATAATTTCCCCAAAAACACGAGACTTCGTCTCGGGATCATAGTTTTTTCTTAACTACGAGAGCTCGTCTCGAACTCATTAATTTTTTTAAACACGAGAGCTCGTCTCGGTTTCATATTATTTTTCTTCCAAACACAAGAGCTCGTCTCGAACTCATTCCTCTCCATAAACATTGGTGCTTTGTATCGGGCTCATACTTATTTCCTTATTTTACCCAAAAATTGTTACACTTTTACCCCAAAAATGTTCCAATTTACCGAAACTTTATGAAATTTTCCTAAATGTGGTCCAAATTACCCATTTCGTGATTTTCAAATTTAAAAAAAAATTCGTGGCTAGGACCCTGTGAAACCGAGAAAATCCCATGCTTTTTTAAATGGAGATTTTTTAGTTTTAAATGATCAAAAACATTTTCGGTTGCCATGGCAAATCGAATGGGTAGTGCAGTGTCTCCTTTTGGGAAATTTCACCATATCTCATATAGGTCTGCATTACGGCCGACTTTGAAGAAAATCGGAAATAAACACCTCGGGTACTCTCCTTTGTTAGTGTAAGACAAGCCCGTTCAGCTTTGGTTACAGTCTCTGATTGACTGCCCATCGCACATTGGATGACAGATTAAAACATTACAATTTTCATCAATAGGCCTTTTCATAAATTATTTCTACGTGCTTTCACTGTTTTTTCTACGTCACCCACCACCAATTTCGCTCAAACTTAACAAAAGGTTGGCTGTACGTTTTGCATTTTCCGGTAAAAATTTCCCAAAACATTTTACGCGGAGCTCGGGTTAGGCTCAGTGACTTCGGAATTCAAACTGATTTTAATTTATTTTTGATACTAATTGAGTGAATTAGTATTGCAATATTTATATCAACTCTGTGAAAGTATTGTTCATATATTAATTAGCTAATATTTTATGATAAACAACAATTTTTACCCGATTCACTACTGTGGCTGTCAATGAAATGTTAAGCCTTAGTTCACAAGACTATAAACATAACTGTTAAACATCATCGAAACCGTGCAAATTTTTTTGTTATTTTAAATATTTAAATCCCCTCCTATTATGATATAACAAATTTATTAAAATGACTGGGATTAATTTTAATCCGCCGTGTTTTGTTGATACTTACACTCGGCAGCAGACGACATACCAAGCTCAAGAATCGAGCGAGGGTAAAAACAAGGAGTAATATATATAACGTTGATCTAAAACAGTTTTCCTTCCCCGTAACGAACATTTTATGGAAAGGTCTATTTAAAAATATAAATTGCAGAGCGCCTCGCTCGTTCATACTACGCCACTAAAAACAGTGCCCTACTAGTGCCCTACTCAAATTTTTGGGTTGGTTACGGCGCTGCGCGCTTGTCTAGTGCTGAATACACGAACCCTTATGCCCAATTCAAACTTAGGGGGTCTTGATAGTCTTATGATACTACCGAGTACCGATATACCCAGTGGCGTAGCGAGGAGGGGGCGGAGGGGCGGACAGCCCCGGGCGCCACCATTAGGAGGGCGGCAAAATTGCCCCTTTTTACCAGGATGATTTTGGCGCGTTCATCCCTTCTACTTCGCCTCTCTTCCTATCCTCCTTGGAATTATGATTCCGCCCCGGGCGACAATGGCCCATGCTACGCCACTGAATATACAGGGTGTCCACTCAAAAATGAACCAGGGCGAATATCTCAAAATCTGTTTTAGGTACGATTTTGAAATTTTCAAGTCGTATACAAGTTATAGGGGGAAACCTAATGCGAAAATGTCGATGACCTTGAACCAACTCGAGAACCGTAAGTGTTAGAAAGTTGGTTCCAATTAGAAAAATGTTCCACGTCATATTGTATGTCTGATTAGCTTTGATTCAATCGAATTTGACCAATAGGAAGTCGAGGAACTGTTTTTCAAAATCACAAAGGTCTCTAAAATGAAAATTGAAAGAAAACGCACATAACTCGAAACGAATTCGTGTTACATCGAAATTTGCTAGACAAACTCATTATGGTGGGAGTTTTACAAGTTTGTAAAATTGGTTCTCTAGTTAGGTTTTGGATGACCTTGAAGACATGGTTCAAGGTCATCGACATTTTTGCATTAGGTTTCCCCCTACATCTTGTATGAGACTTGAAAATTTCAAAATCGTACCCAAAACAGATTTTGAGATATTCGCCCTGGTTCATTTTTTAGTGGACACCCTGTACCGTCGCACAATGTTACGCTACGTAATTATGTTCTCGTCGGCCACCACGTTGGAAATCTGAAGTTACTCGATTTCACTAACGAAGGAGATGATTATGTAGACTTCCGGTTCCGGTAAACTGATACACAAATGATGCTCTTGAACGACCAATTGGATAATCTTACCCTATAGTGGCATACTTATAATTTTGGTTTCAAAAAACCGTTGTCATATTCTTTAGAAACATCGTAAATATATAAAGGTGTACAGCCCCATATTTACAATAATCTTGAATAGATTTTCAAGGATACTTCGTGAGCATATATAAAATCCATAGTAACAACACTGTTTTAGTTGTATTGTTTAAAAAGGACTTTCTTAAGTGAAAATTTAGTTATTGTTATTATTATCTCCCCGTCCGTTAAAGAGATTTTCCCCCAAGTACTTCGGTTTCTTCTTTTCATAAAAACTTGCGGATGTTTTAAAACAATAGTTAGTGCAGTGGCGCTAACGGTTAGCTGTGGCAGGGCTAGGCACAACCCTCCCACGCGGTTTAAATTCCCCTGTATCGCTGTTAAAAGGGCCTCACGTTATAAATAGTAGATTGATGACGATGATGATGACGATTATGACGATGACGACGATGATAACAATTTTAAAAACATCGCTACCGATTCACTCACTAACTTCGAAAGTTACGATATACCCGGCAAACTAGACAGTCACAACATTTTATCCCACGTCAAGGTTCAAGAATCTGCCATCGGAGTGGTGATTAAGAATCTCTAGCTTACTAAATCATTGGGCGTTGACAAAATACCATTATTTCTTATAAAGGGGTGTGCTGACATATTTGTGCCTCTATTATATCACATATTCAACCTATCGCTAGGCACGGGAGTGTTCCCTTCGCTATGGAAAGTTGTCATAGTCTCACCAATATTCAAGAGTGGATGCTCAAGCGATGTTCAAAACTACCGCCCGATATCTCTACTCTGCTGTTTTGCTAAAAAAATTCTATTCGGTCATGCAATTTGGTGATACAAAACACGGATTTCTACGAGCCCGTTCAGTGTAAACCAACCATATTGCCTTCTTAAATGACGTTATGCCTGTAGTACTCAGCTGTGGTCAAGTTGATTTCGATTGACTTGTTTAAGGCATTCGACCACGTATCTCATCCTTTAGTACTACACAAGTTAAAATCCTACGGCCTAATCGGGAACACTTTGGTTTCGCTAGATAACTACTTGAGGAGCCGGTCAAATGTACTTAAATGCAACGGCTGTCTGACAAACATATCATTTCTTACAACCTGCGGCGTTCTTCGAGGAAGTCCCCTAAGGCCATTGTTATACAATATCTACGCAAATGACTTGTCGGCCGTCCTTTCGCAATCTAAAAACAAACAATTCGCCGATGACACCAAACTCTACCACACCATCCAGAGCGCCAAGGGCTGTTACAATATACAAAACGGGTTTAGCCGGGTCTCGACCTGGTGCACCCAAAACAATTTGCTCATGAATGAAGGTGAAAGCCTGGTTAGCATTCTTACGAGAAAATATCGCAAACTCGGTTTCCCTACGAAATCAATCTGGAAGCGGTACCACGCACTGCACTGCCACCCTCAGAGACCTAGGAACCGTGCTAAACGCCGGTCTATACTTTCGCGAACAAATAGCGAAAGTAACCGGCCGATGTCGACGGACACTTTTTGGTACCCTCCGACTATCCAAAGAGCTCAACTCTGTGAATTCCTTCAAAACCCTTTACTTAAGTTTAGTACGGTCTAAGCTCACCTTCGGTATGCTCTCCTGGGGAGGTTGCGCTGACTACCTACTACATAAAATTTCAAATGTGCAAAACAAATTCCTCGAGCTTGCTCACACGCACTTTCTAAAACATTTACCATATGACCAGACATACTTACTAAACCTTTTAAAATTGGACACAATCGAAACATATGCCAAAAAACGTGAAATGCTTTTTCTCAAAAAAACACTAAACAGGTTGAACATTATTGAGCTAACTCAATCCTTGTACTTTCATGTTCGTCAACTACACAACCGACAAAAAATAAGTTTTCATCAATATAAAATATTATCACTAATGTTACGATTTCAAAATACTTATAACACTTTGTGACACAATAGATATTTTTTCCTGTAAAATAAGCGATATCCTCAATTTAAAGTAATTAACAAATTGTTTTCTTTATGGGGTCAATGTCCATTGCAACACTGTATCTCCTTGTAGGAAGTTGTAGGTCCAATTGGACTGTTGCTATGCACAATAAACAAATCATTTAATTTAATTTCATTATTATTATTATTATTCATTTTATTATTATTCAATTTATTATTATTCATTTTATTAATATTATTATTAATTTTATTATTATTATTACTCATTTTATTATTATTATTATTTTTATTCATTTTATTATTATTATTATTCATTTTATTATTATTATTATTCATTTTATTATTATTATTATTTTATTATTATTATTCATTTTATTGTTATGATGGTGATAATGCTGTATTTATTTTGACATTTCCTCCTTTAAGATGAGAGTGGAAACCAAATATTTATGGGTAACTGTAGGGCGGAGGCTACAATTTCATCCCTCATCAAGTATTTTCAAAGAAACGACACTGGGAGGAAATTACTTCTTTTAATTGGGACAAATGACATTTTCCTGGTGAGTCTTATGTGAAAAATAAAAAATTATTATAAAGCCCAGTTCATACTATGCAACTAATTGAGCCATTTACTTGTATCCAACTCATTGTGAGTAATGAAATTGTATAGTGTGAACCGAAAAAGCGGGATAAATTGTAAAAACAATTGTGTTCACATTATGCAATTTTTTTGCATTCAATTAGTTGGATACAATTAAATGGCCCAATTAATTGCATAGTGTGAACTGGGCTTCACACACCGTCATTCTCCTAATTAACTCTAGAAGTAATTTTTTCGATTTTAGAGCAAGAAGGGAGGAGACGAAGAATTTGACTTTGTCAAAAAAGAAATGATACGTTTAAAGGAGACTCTGTTGGGAATGGGAAAGGACGTGGTTTGTATTACACCCCCGCCGGTGACTTGCTTTAAGAGTGGGAAAGATATATATTCCAAAATGATGGATTTATACACTTTTATGTCAGAAAACTTGTCGGAGGGTGAGTTAAAATTTTCTTAATCCTTTAAAACTGTATAACGTTGAGCTATACCATGGCCGTATATCCTCATACTATAAAGTAATATCACTCCGTAATTTTGGCCATGGCCGCCATTCTGGGCGCGAATTTTTTATGAATAGGAAAAAGCATGGGTGACGTCATACTGCCATTACTCGTCGTAGATGCTTGACTTTTTCGGCGCGATAAAAGCCTCTTTCCAATTGGAAGCCGAATAAGCTATTGAAATGTAAAGGATCTGACATCAGTATTTTTTACGAAATTGGCCGCTAACCTAAGGCCGTCAGCCTCGAGAATAAAAACCATTTTAAGTTAAAACGTTTCGTCTAATACTTTGCAAATAATTAGAGATTAATATATTTATTTCGATGTAAACAATGACTGATAAAGAATACGATAATGGCGAATTACTTATGACAATTCGATCGGCTACGCGTGATAGTTTTGGATATGCTGAAAACGACTACATTGATGCAGGCGTAGGCCTAAAGACCTTTTCAATTATCAAAAACGATTCGACCATGGAGGAATACAAGGAGAGGCAAGTCCGCCTTTGAAGGGAGTAAGGCGGCTTTTAAGGTTCATTTCTAACGCCATCTGCAATGATTGATTTTTATAATTATTATAAAATTGTTTCAGGGAAATTCTCTGGTAGATCCAATTATAACTCTAAACGCGCGATACATTTTTCTTATTAGACCAAGGCTCGTAATCACCGTCTGGTGTATGGGTGTATATGAATAAATTCATGCAGGGGCGTAGGAACGTTCTAGAAGTTGGAGGGGGCAAAGAGCAAAGAGCAAAGAAAAGAGGCCTAAAGAATGGTTTTGAATTTTTTTTGGAGTGTAGCTTCTCCGAGTGCATGTGTAATTTTTACTTATATGTGAATTGGTGGGAAAAGACTGAAAATTAAACACAGTTGTGGTTCTACAAGCATTATATGCGTTTAAAATGAGCATTTGAGCCTTTTGAAGATTTCAACAGACCAAAAAGTTGGAGGGGGCAATAACATTAGTTGCCCCTCCCAGCAAAATTCTAGGGAGGGGCATTGCCCCCCTGCCCCCCCCCCTGGTTCCTACGCCCCTGAATTCATGGTTATATGAAGGATACTGAAATAATGCTTTATTTACTAAATTTTAACAATAGGTGGTCAAATTCAAGTTGTTAACGCCAGTCGTATATATTTCACGTGTCAAAAAAGAATTAGGCGTAAGTCATTTGTTAGGTAAGTAGAAGTTGTTTTAAGTACATTGTTACGTATCGTAGGTAAATAAAAGTTCCAACGAATCATTGTGACTTTTGAGAACGCGAAGAAGTTAAAAATTCTAAAGTAGTTTATTCGACAAAAAGACCATCGGCCAGAGTACCCCTCCTTTGTCATCAAAGAAATTGGAGCATTTTATTAGTTCGTCTTTTATATTGTTTTCTATCTTGAGACCAATTTAATAGACCAAATGGTCCTGATATTATCCGTAGGATAAATGTACTTTTCGCGTTAAACACCCAAACTGAGATTATTCATTAATGATTCTTTGTTGGAATAAATTTTATCGGTGGCGTAAACAAGGGGGCTTCCTCGTTCAACCTTTCACTGTACTAAATTTAATCCTTTCTCTGCCACCTTTTAACATGGGTAAAATATGAATGGGTAAATTTTTAAACGAAATTGGGCCACTATTTTAAATTTAATTGCAATAGAATGAAAATTTTAGTCAATTTTTGGCCAAATTAAAAATGAATCATAAATTAAAACTAACGAGAGCTTTCCCGCACGACGGGTGAGCTTTCTACCACAGAACCACCGATACATGTTACGTTTCGCTGAAAGTTAGAAACTCTTCTTAAGAGAAGTATATTTTGGACTGCCAACTTGTTGAGTTATAAGGTGAATTCATGCACGTTTTGCTTAAAAAGTGTAATGACTGCTCGCTCACGGTTGACAATTTCATTTATTGTTGTTTTGCATTTTGGCAATCGGTTTTACGGTAAAAACGTTTAATGCTTACGGTCAAACCGTTAATTTAAATGCCAGGTTACAGTTAACAAGTTGGCAAGCCAAAATATAACTATCCTCGGAAGAATTGTCCCTAGTGGTATTAATTTATCGAGAATATTTAAGACTCTTAAAGATATATCTCCGCAGTTCAGAGTTATTTACTAAACGTCATCCCGGTTCAATCCCGCCCGGTATAAAATTTGTATTTTAATTAAAACAATTGAGACGAAACAACCAAGTTTAGTGTATTCAGAATATTATAAACTTAAGTGGTTACAACAGTGAGTTAGACGTACTAAACAACAACAAAAATAACCAATAGAAAAATATAAAAGAATTTTCAACCAAGAAACAAGTTAATCGAAATGCTTTGAAATCAAGAATAAATAAAATCAAATACCGACAGTAGAATAAAATAATGTGAAAGGAAAAACGAAAAACACCTTACCTTTAGCAATACACGTCTTACAACGTGCAATAAATGACCGTAGACGGAATAGTTAGGGCTCTTTATAAATAAAAACAAACAAAAAAATTTCAAGATTTTTTCCGTTAATTTGAAGGTCATAAGGAGCAAAATACTAATTTAACCGGTACGTTCATATAACAGTAAAATTTACGGTGAAATGCCGGTTCTGTTACGGTAATTTCTTAGTGTTAGAAAGACTTGCGAGCCACGGGTCCTGGTAATTTGTACTGCCTTTCCCCTGTTACTTGGAGCCTGAATAATTCGGTGCTTCTAAATAAAACGTATTTAGATTATGTTTCACCACATTTAATTTATCAGCAGTAACTATCTTTCAAGCCATTTTAAAAAAAAATGGTTTTACACTGTTTCCTAATTAGAAAGGAAAGTCGTAGGCGTAGACCAGAGTTGACCAAATTTGTGATCTCAAAGATCACCATTTTGATGACCGAGATCGCCTTTTCCAAGGTCGAAATCACCATAACATTTTTTTTATCAAAATTTTTTATTATTTTCGAGATAAACATTTTGAAGGTCGAGATCGCCATTTTGAAAAAGTCGAAACATTTCCGGCAACAAACGATAAATTTTCGAAGCACAACAAAAGTCCAACGCATCTTTATAACTTTAGCGTAACAACTATATAAAAATAAAATATATATTACTTTCAGAGTTCCGGAGGGGTGGGGGAAAACTCCCCATAACAAAGTATCGGAATATGGTTGGAAACTTTTAAGGGAAGATATTTCCAAAGTTTTATATTGGGATGCGGAAAAAGTAATCATATTTAAAATCCCTTAATAGCATTTCGTTTCCGAAACTAATTCTAATTTATATTTCAGATGGAATAGTTCAAAACCAATATAAAAAAGAAATATATACTTTTATCTTTAAAATAAAATTACATAATTTAAATGTTTGTTTACTTTAAAACTTCAGACTAATCGTTTCGATAAAGTCGGTGGTGGCAGAATATGTGGTTCAGTAGCTTTTGTATCCCTCCAAATTTTCCTCCCAGAACCTTTATAGATCACATTTCATACTGTAATTTTCCAAATAAGTAATAATCATGAACCAATTTGGTTGAAAGAGGGAACACGGGACACCATAAGAGTTGGTTATTTGTGGTTAAGCAAAACTGGAAAACGACGTTTAGTTTCTAATTTTTTTATAATTCTTAAAAAACAAAATTTACTTTTCATCAAGTTGTCTTAGTGAATTAGGAATATTTCATCTTTTCCCCAGACCTTAGTATCGGTGTCCTATGACCAACAGTGGAAGCTGGCATCATCTGTGGTTTCTCCGCTCTTGATAAAGGGTCAGTCGCATTGTCGCAAACAGATGATAAAGTATAAAATTAGAGTTTTACAAGTCCGGACCGGCCATAAGGGCGATCAGGTGAGCGCATGGTGCTCCCCAACAGTTCTTAATCGGTAATTTACCTAGGAAATTTACGCGGTAATTTAGCCTGGTAACTGTAATTTACAATTTTCTCGGGTAAATTACGTAAATGGTATTTTCACTGTTTACCAATTTCTTTTCTCTATCGTGCGAAAATAATAATAATAATAATAATAATAATAATAATCTTAAAAATTCCAAAATAAACGTTATTCGCGTTTTACATGGTTTAATTATATTTGGATGATCTAATTTTAAAAGAAACGTCTCTTCTGCAACTGCATAGAATTTCGACATGTTTCAAGTACGAGCACTCCGGATGAAAAATTAATTTTTCCAAAGCCAAGCATCGGGCAAACTTTACATAGTACGTAGGGCAAGACTGCCGGGTACTAAATGTCATGTAATCGCAAAGATTGAATGTCGCTGACCTGGTCAATTTCAAGAGTGTGATCACATCACAAACGTCTCTAAGAACTGTAAGTGGTAATAGACAAATGTCAGCTAGTCGTTAACAGTACGAGACATATCCAGGTAAGTTCGCCCGCGGAGACTTCAGGTAAAATTGAAAGAACGTCCGTTCAAGAAGTTCCAGAGAAGCAATGTCCTTCAAAGACGAAGTATGCCACGAGTATGCACGAAGTATGTCACGAATATCCATGAAGTATGTCACGAGTATGCACGAAGTATGCAATATGTATGCCACGAGTATGCACGAAGTACAAATATAAGGAAATCATTGTCAAATTCCCAAAATAATTTCGCGATATTAACTCGGTAATGCGCGGTTGGCTTTTTCCTAAAACGTCCGAAAGAGACGTTAACGCCGGGTTGGCCATTTCTTGAAACGTCCAAAAAGGAGTAAAAACGTATCTGACTGGCGTGAAATATAATAAGTAAGAAAAAATTACTATAATTTCGTGATATTAACTCGGTATGGCGCGGTTGGCTTTTTCCTAAAACGTCCGAAAGAGACGTTAACGCCGGGTTGGCCATTTCTCGAAATGTCAAAACGCGGTTGGCTAAAACAATATTCATCAATAACATTTCTTATATAAAATTCAATGTGAATCAACAATATTTATAATATTAATTATAATTTAAACGTATAATTTTACTAAAACATTGTGCTAAATACGTTTTTATTGCAATTTATAACTATATAATATGGGTTCGTTATGTCCAACACTTTAAACTTATTTCCTCCGTCGCGAGTTCTACCGGATCTCAGAGATGTTTCTGTTGTTAACCATTTCGGCGAATGGACGTCGTTGGCTTTTTCCTTATACGTCGGAAAGAGACGTTAACGCCGGGTTGGCCATT